>NW_009913253.1:82276-84456 GCF_000696875.1 Nestor notabilis
CTGAGAAAGGAGCATAACAGTACCAAGTACTTGTAAATAAACACATGAATACCTAAGATCAGTTTTTCAGAATAAAGGAAGCCTTTTTCAATCCATTTCATTATGAAAGCTAACTGTACTACCAGATTTTTGTTCATTTACTTTGCACACGTTAGATTTTTTACTGACAAATTCAGTACTTCCTACAGTACCTGTCTTTCAGAAAAGAAAGTGAAACAGAAGCAGAGCCATACCTCTGACATCAAAGTTATGCAGAGGGAGTTTGTTTAGCGATACGGTGCATCAGCATGAATTTGGACTGCATTCTTGCTCACGGAGAGCTGTATAATATGTAAGGCCCACCACAAAAGGAGGATCCAATTCCTTAATAAGTTAAGAAAGCGATCTCAAAATTTAATATGCAATTGAAGGTACAGTGCCAGACCCCTTATGATCCTTTGCTAAGGGTCCTGAGAAAGAAATCAAGGAAGAAATCATAGCTTCACAACATCTCATAGAGACTAGAAATGTTTGGTTGTATTTACAGATAAAACAAGTTAGAAAAATCAGTAGGTATTTTTATAGGTACCGAATTAAAAAAAAATATAAAAATCAAATTATCAAAAAATATCAAATGCACTCTATTTTCCCATCTATAAATTGACAATAGGACAATTTCTTATACATTTCTATAAATAAAAGAAATTCTAATAATTACTATAATTTTACTCTCTTAATGTATGTAAACCAGTGAATATGTAGGAAAGCAGCTAAGCCTCACAAGAACCTTTCTGATAAATGGCCTTAATTATATAGAAGTCAGCAAATGGTATTTCATATCCAGACTCTGTAAAAAAAAAAAAAAAAAAAAAAAAAAGGCAGTGCATGGTCCTGAGTACTAGAATTATAGTGTTGAAAGCAACACATTTATTCTTCGAGCCCAAGTCTGCTTACTCTGATTTTTAAATGTATGACTGAAAAAATACTGATTCTTGAGCTGGTGAAACTGGAAGAGTAAGAAATCCATCTCTTAAACCACAGGTCTCCAACTGATATATGGGATCTCTGTTGCAGCTATCCACCTGGGGAGTACACTAAATCTCTACCCCATCTAGGGGAGAGGACTCTGAGGTAAAGAGCAAATATCCAGTGTATCTAAGGTCACCCAGAAGCAGGGTCAGAGACATGATGCCTGAGTCTCAAGCCTGTGCTCCATTGACTAATTATATCAGTAACATTTACATTAGTGAAGTCTGCTGTTGTGCCAGGTAACACCCACTCTAGTATCAGTACAGGTGATTCACATGATCTAGAGAGAGCAAGCAGACTAATTTATGTCATCAGTAATTTAACAGAGAGAGTAAATAAAGTAGACGTAAAATAAGTAGGAAGCAAAACCTTACATTCAACATTGGCTTTAAGTGTCTTGCTTTAAAGCCAGTGTTCAATTCAGTGTTATGAAATTTAAGTTGCATTATTTTTAAGTCATCAGTGTCTGTCAGAGCGAATCCTTGACTGACCCTTGATAGATGACATTGACAGACAGTTGGCATTTTAGGAGAGTCTGTGCAGCACATTCAGGCTGTAAAATGGAAAAAAAAGGAGAAAGAATGAAAGTTATTATGATCTCCAAAGACACAATACTTCTGCCTTCATCAATATTCTATTAGCAGTCCCACTTCACCCTCTATGTTATTAACCATGTATTTAACAATGGAATAAAAACTAACAGAGCAGCCATTCATCTAAGGAAAATTAGAAATGTCAGGTTGAAATCACAGGTTGCAGCATGAAAATATAAAAGAACTCATGGCCTTTATAATTTTTTGGTCTGATTTGTGAATGAAGTATGGATACCTATTAGAAACATTCATTCTTCAAACGGCTTTGAGTAGCAAAACTCTAAATAAATACGTAAACAAGCCCCTTCTTTCTCAAAAATTCGGTAGTTGCATTCACATTATAGTTGCTAAGTGATATTTGTGTTCAAAACAACACATTAATCATAAGAGACATGACCTTTAGAAAGATAGCATTCTTGCTCTTTTTGTTTGTTTGCTTTTACCTTGGGACAGGATACTGCATAAGTTAAGGCAGGTCACACTTAATACAAATGGAAGAAAGGATGGAGTCATTTAAATCACGCCAGCTATAATTTTATGTAAGAAAAAATATAGTTATATAAAATTGTTTCTTCAAGG
>NW_009913253.1:84483-85450 GCF_000696875.1 Nestor notabilis
CAGCAGAGCATTGTTCGGTAATGTCTAGCCCAACTAGAACTTAATCTGACAATTGCCATGAAAGACAATAAAAAATGTTTCTAACGTTTCTATAAATACATTAGCAACAAAAGAAGGACTAAGGAGAATCTCCATCCTTTATTGGATGCATGGGGTAACATAGTGACAAAGGATGAGGTACTTAATGCCTTCTTTACCTCAGTCTTTAATAATAAGACCAGTTGCTCTCTGTGTACCCAGCCCCCTGAAGCGAAAGACAGCAACAGGGAGCAGAATGAAGCCCTGTAAACCAAGGGGAAATGGTCAGTGACCTGCTTTACCACTTAGACACATACACATCTGTGGGCCTGGATGGCATCCAGCCAGGGGTACTGAGGGACCTGACAGAGGTGCTCACAGAGACACTTTCAATCATTTACCAGCAGTCTTGGCTAACGGAGGAGGCTCCAGTTGACTGGAAGTTAGCAAATGTGACATCCATCTACAAGAAGGATTGAAAGGAGGGTCTAGGGAACTACAGGCTGTCAGTTTGGCCTCCGTACCAGGAAGGTTATGGAACATATCATCTTGAGTGCCATCACTTGGCACATACAGGACAACCAGGTGATCAGGCCCAATCACCATGGGTTTGTGAAAGGTAGGTCCTGCTTGACCTACTTGATCTCTTTGTATGACAAGGTGACCCACTTAGGAAGAGGAAAAGGCTGTGGATGTTGTCTACCTAGACTTTTGTAAAGTCTTTGGCACTGTTTCCCACAGCATTCTCCTGGGGAAACTGGCTGCTCATGGCTTGGAGGAGTGTACTCTTCACTGTGTAAAAAAAACAACCTGGCTGGCTGGCCAAGCCCAAAGAGTGGTGGTGAATGGAGTTAAATCCAGTTGGTGCCTGGTCACAAGTGGTGTTCCCCAGGGTTCAGTTTTGGGGCCAGTTCTGTTTGTTTATTATCTTTATCAGTGATCTGGATGA
>NW_009913254.1:0-3893 GCF_000696875.1 Nestor notabilis
CAGAAGCTCTTCCCTGTGAGGGTGCTGAGGGATTCCATGGTTCTATGAAACACAGCTCATTTGCTGTGTTTAAACCCCATCCCACAGGGTGTTACACAAGCTTTCTGGAATGCAACTATTACACAAGGCATTGAGCAAGAATCCATGTTTTCCTACAAACCTCAGATCAAGTGTTATCAGTAGCTTTATGGGAAGGTATTTCAGAGAAGGATTTGGGGGGCAGAAATACACATACACACATACAGACCTTTCTAAAACAACGTCAGCAGCTCCCTCACTTCTATACGTTGAAGTTGGTAATAAAACATTGACAGTTAGAAGAGTAAGTAGGAACTATTCAGCACTGTGGAATATTATAACATATATTTATATGCATAAATACCTAAGCTGTATATATTTATAGAGAGAAATTATCAATGTGTATTAACTATAAGTGAATTAACCTCCATTTGGAAATGTTGGGGATAAAAGACCTTTTAACTTTGCTGACACTATTAAGCCAACAGCAGAGACTTGTTAAACTTGGGTTGGAACTGGAAGAGCTTCCAGGTCCCTTCCAATCCAAGCCAGGCTGTGATTCCATGAAACATCATTTGTAGAAGCCGAGATGAAAACACACATTATGGGCCATGACTTTCAAGTTCAATGTGGTAATGGGGCAAAAAGGTGTTTCCAAATGGACAAGAAGCTGCCTCTCAGAGAGAGCAGCACAGAGCATGTGGTGGGTGGTTTTGGGGTTACCTTTAGGAGTACTCTGAGCCCCTGATACACCTGATGAAGGCAGTTTCTTCCTCTTAGGCTCAGGTTCTTTCCCTCCTGATCCCGGGTGACCTACTGAGGGCAGAAAAACACAGGTATTGCCTCAGTTAGAGGTATTTTATATTCAGCTGAAACAGCTCGGTGCTGCTTGACACAAACACCATCCACGTGGGCTTTGCTGTTGTCTACACTACTCAGCTTGGTCTTTCCAGAGAGCAGCTTTCCAGCATTCCCAGCATCAACCCTGCAGGTGGGACTGCCACACACAGCCCTGGGGCTGCAGCAGTGTAAGACAGAGCTTAGGCAGCAGCTCTTCCCTGGGAGGGTGCTGAGGCGCTGGCACAGGGTGCCCAGAGAAGCTGTGGCTGCCCCATCCCTGGCAGTGTTCAAGGCCAGGTTGGACACAGGGGCTTGGAGCACCCTGCTCTAGTGGAAGGTGTCCCTGCCCGGGGCAGGGGTTGGAGCTGGAGGAGCTTTAAGCTCCCTTCACCCCAACCCATCTGTGATTAGATGATTCTATGATGTTTAAAATGCTCTGGTTTAAGAAGCCACCGGCTGTTTCTGCAGCTCCTCTGCACCTGCACTGCTCAGCTTGCCCCTGCTGGGTGGTGGTGGATGGGAGAAGAGCTCTTCCAGAGCAGGGGCACAGCGGGTGCTGGGTTCCAGCAGCAGGGACAGAAAGGACACGTCACAGCAGAGGGCTGCACCGTGCATGTCCTGCACCCACGCCTCGGCCAAGCCTTACCTAGAGCTCTCCCTGCATGAGGCTTCCTTAACCTTTTGCTAACTCCAGGCCAAAGATGTTCTATGTTTTCCCCTCTGGATCCAGCTTGGATACATCCCTCTACCTCTGTGTCTAATTCATCTCACTCACCTGTTTTAATGAATTTAGGCCCTGGAATTAAAGAACATCAGTAATCTGCACAGCATTAGGTAGTTTACCGAGCCTAAAGGCAAGAAAGAAATGACCTTCCCCAATTTTAGTCACCATAACCCCCCCATGAAGACTTCAAATCAACACACAGCTTAGTTTTACACCGAAGGAAGATGCTTTGTAAAGTGCATTAGTAATGATGACAAGCATCTTCCTGCCTCTTTCCCCTCTGGAAGCGCAGGAGGTGTCTCACCTTTTGACTTTGAGACTGCAGGAATTTCTTTTTCTGCAATCACATCCCCCTGAATTTCCATCTCTTCTGGTCCTGCAGCAGCAACAATATCCTCCTCCTCTGGTCCTGTAACGGCAACTATATCTTCATTGTCTTCAGCCAGAGTTTTCCCTGGGAAAGCGTTTTCTTCCTCCTCATCCTCCTCTCCAACCTCATCCACTGTGACAAAGTTTAGTTCCTCTTTCAGACGATTGAAGTCAGCCAGAAAATCATCTTCATCTTCGTTCACTTCATCCAGAGTCACCAGAGGGTTGTCCTCGTTGTCCTCCTGTATCTCATCCACCGTCACCAGCGCACTGGGATCGTCAGGCACCGGAGGGGAGGCGCCCTCCCTGGTGTCCTCAGCAGCCACCTCCTCGTCCTCCCTGGGCACATCCTCAATGCTCAAGCCCGTAGGCTCGTTCAGAGGCAGCTCTTCCACTTCACCAATCTCATCCACAGTCACCAAGGGTTCAGCTTTCAAATCCTGCTCCTCAAAATCCAGCCTTGGCGTGTCTTTATGGGAACCAAGATCCTCCTGCTCAGAGATCTCATCCAAGGTAACAAGCGACTGCGGATCCTTCACTGCTTCCGAGAGAAGTTCCTCCTCCTCCATCACTTCATCCACTACAACCAGGCCCTGAGGGTCACTGAGTGCTTCTAAGGCAGCAACTGCCATGAGCGGGGCTGTCACCTCCTCTTCCTCCCCAATCTCATCCAGAGTGACAAAGGAGAGCTCGCTCTCGGCGAGGTGAGCCATGGACCTCTTCCCTTTCCTCCTCTTGGCGCTCGGCGCGGATGAGGAGTTGGCTTTAGCACCTGCTTTTCTCTTCCCCCTCGGTGGTTTTCGCCGTGTTTTAACAGGAGACTCAACCTCCTCTACGACCTCATCCACGGTAACAAACTCATCCAGGTTAAACGGGAAGAGCTCTTCCTCCTGGGAAGTGGAAGGACGTGAATACAGCAAAGTTTAACACTCACCCGGCGACACAAACAGCTCCAGCCACATCCCCGGGGTGCCTGATCAAAAACTACACACTGGAAGTGCCTGAAGGGGGGGAATATCACTTGACTTCTCAGGCCTTGAATCTCAAGAGGAAGAGTTTTCATTACCAGCATTTGTGTTGTGCAGCAGATTTAATTCAGGAACCCAAAGTGGTTTTCAAACACACACCAGATGAATAGACACAAATTCTGCCTATTAAAAGAACTGGGCTGGTGCCATGGATACTGCTCCGTGCTCCTGCCCTCACAGGGAAAACTGCCTCCAGAGCATCTCCAGGCTGGGGGAGACTGGATGGAGCAGCCTGAGGAGAAGGACTTGGGGTGCTGGGTGAGGAGAAGCTCCCCATGAACCTCTGCTGTGCTCTGGGGAGCCCCCCCCTGCAGCCCTGATCCAGCTCTGGGGAACAGCACAAGAGGGACGTGGAGCTGCTGGAGCGAGGCCAGAGGAGGCCCCAGAGCTGCTGCGAGGGCTGGAGCAGCTCTGCTCTGGAGCCAGGCTGAGAGAGCTGGGCTGGGGCAGCTGGAGAAGAGAAGGCTCCTCAAGGGGACACCTTAGAGCAGCTCCAGGGCCTAAAGGGGCTCCAGGAGACCTGGAGAGGGGCTTTGGACAAGGGATGGAGGGACAGGACAAGGGCAATGGCTTGAACCTGCCAGAGGGGAGACTGAGATGAGCTCTGAGGCAGAAGCTCTTCCCTGTGAGGGTGCTGAGGCGCTGGCACAGGGTGCCCAGAGAAGCTGTGGCTGCCCCATCCCTGGCAGTGTTCAAGGCCAGGTTGGACACAGGGGCTTGGAGCAACCTGCTCCAGTGGAAGGTGTCCCTGCCCGGGGCAGGGGGTGCAGGTCTCTGGTTTGATCCCATAATGCTACTTCTACAAACTCACCACGATGGATTCTTATTACTTTTATTAACTGCTTTCTACTTTTCTCCCCCAAAGCCCAAGCTATCTAAGAGGGGACTGGGTACCTCTTTCAGTGCAGGTTCAG
>NW_009913254.1:3924-10912 GCF_000696875.1 Nestor notabilis
CAGGCTCCCAAGCTCTTCCTCAAACCACCACTGCCCCAAAACTGTACCATAACCCATCCTTGCTCTGCAGAACCCCATTGCAAGTATCTCTGCATGTACATGGATGGGGATGTCCTGACTCGCTCCTGTTGGACAAAATCATTCCTGAAGAGCTGGAAGACACCAGCCTTCCTTCCTCTTCTCACAGTGTGATGACAAATACAAATCTCATGCAGACAGAATTCATTCTCTCTTTCTCCAAGAAAGAACATCCAAGACCCAAAAATAACTCCTTTTAGCACTTACTTCTTGGATTCAGTTTCTCTTCCAAATGACTTGACGCTACAGCTTTATGCCCACAGTCTATAACAGGAAATTCCCCAGGAATGGATGCTAAGGGATCTTGGTACACACACACACACACACTTGAAGCCAGCTCTGGTTATGTCCTTACCTCCTTTGGTTTCGCACTGCTGGTTGTGCCACTTTTTGAGGGTTTAGCATTGCCACCACCAGAAACCTGCAAGATCAGACAGAAGTTGCCATGACACCAGCTCAGCCAAGCAGCCTGCCCACAAGAGAAGAGTTACAAAGACACTCAGCTAGGGCTCTGTTCCCTTAAGGAACTTTAAGTTGTCCAGATTGCTGCTCCTGATCCCATTCTTGGCACATACACCACTAAGCCAACCATCAGCGGTCGAGTCCAGGCACCAAGTCACAGGTTAACAACCTCTTTTCAGTAAGCAGGGTCTGTGCAGGGCTTGACAAAGCAAATACCAGCTCACAGAAGGACACACAGCTCATTAATTCCCATTAATCCAAGAACATAAAGTTATGACACTCAAAGAAGGCTTATTCCAAAACCACCTTCCTCAACTTTTATCCAAGGAGCGTTCTCAAGCCAGTTACGTACCTGCGTTGCTCACATGGCATCTAAAGGCAACTGGTTGGCCACCATCACGCTACTCCAGCTGGGCTGCTGGCCCACACCAGCTCCCTTATGGATTAGGGGAGGGGAACATAACCTCATGGTCCCAGACTCAAATCTGGGAGGAGCATGGAGTTAGTTACTCATGAGGCAACGGAACCGGCCTTCCTGCCCTCCTCACCTTAGTGCTGCTGTTGTCTTTCTTCATGCTGGAGGATCTACTCTCTCCCTCTTGAGTCTGTTTTGAACTAGCCCTAGATTCCACTCGGGACTCCTTCTCTTGCTGAGATGAATTCCTCCCATTGCCTCCCTTGCCATCAACAACAGAGCTTCTGTTCACTTTAGTGCTGCTGCCATCTCCCTGGCTTGGTCTGCTGCTCTCAGCTCTGGGGGCATCACCTTCTTTTGACGTGGTTTTCTTCTCCACCACCACCACCGGGCTTTGGGTCTCAGGCTTCAAGGGGGTTTTCTGCTCCCCTCCTTTACACGAGGAAGGCTCGTTTCTCCACACTGGAACCCTTGACTTGGCTATGTCTGGAAGAGACAGCACTGCCCTCAGGATCGTTTTAGCAGCAGAGGAACATTCCTTGACACACACAGGGGAGTTCAATGTAAGAGCTTTGTGGGTTTCATCAGCTCTTGATGCTCCTGCCCCCTTATTTAGATGGGCTTTGACCAAACTTCCCTCACTCTTCTCACTGACAGCACTTGCAGCCTTCACCGCAACAGCCCCAACCTTGGCCATGGGTTGTTCCAGTTTCTTCTGTGCCTCTGCCCCAGTCTTGACCAAAAGCTTTCTGGGGTTCTCCTCCACAGCTCTTCCCGCTCTGAGTGCAGACTCTTCTGCTTTCACCTCTCTGCCTGCTCCAGCTCCATCCAGCTTCTTCTCCACAGCTGCCCAAGCTTTCAGCACAGGTTTCTTCTCCGTTAGCAGAGCCACGGACGTTTCAAGTTTGGGTTTCACCACATCAAACCCAGGTTTCTTTTCAGGAGCATCCAATCTGTTGGTTGGTCGTGTCACCACAGATGACACCACCTGCACTGGTGCCAGGCCAGAGCTGGGGGGCATCACCCTGGGGACAACCACCACAGCTTCCCCTCCCGCCGGGGTCTCAGCACAACCTGGTGGCGCATCTTCAGCCTTGCCCACGTGGGACAGTTCTTCTGGTGGTTCAACAGCAGGAGGGGACAACCCTTCAGCTTTCTCTTTAGCCTCCTTCTTTGGTGCAGACACAACAGCAGGTTCAGGCAGCACTGGTTTGGTATCATCTTGAGCTGCCTCCTCTTTCTCCATGCTGGGTGATGGTGGCGGCATCTCCTCCAGCTTCACTTGGGGTGTCTCAGTGCCAGAGGGTTTGATGGATGCTGCAGGAACTCCAATGTCCACCTTCTCCACCGGCGCCTCCACCAGTCTCGCAGCGAAGTCCCTTCCTGCTCTTTCAAGGTGGGACTCAGAGGGCTCCATGTGTCCTGCTGACACCTCTTCTTTGACATGAGAGATGGCAACGGCTCCTTTCTTTGCCACACTGGGCTCTACTGGAGGATTAGCAGCTGCTCTTTGCACCACTCCTGATCCCTCTGGATATTTTTTCAAGCCAGAGCTAAATGCATTTAAAAGAAACAGAAGAAATCAAACCATGTTGGAGAATTCTACAGTTACCAGCAAGCTCTTGACGCCAATGGTGGGGGGGTTCCTGCTGCATTTAGTGCTTGCAAATCTCCCCTCTGCGGGTTAAAATGCTTACAGGCCTGGAGGGGAAGGCTCACCGGGTTCATGCTCTGGTTCCATCCAACTCAGAGCCTCTACACCTGCACTACCTGCAGTCAGCCCCCTCGAGGCAGCACTGACGTGAGCACCTCAACTTTCGATGCCCTGACGCAGGGCAGGCTGTGAAGCACATATACCATGAAAATAGAGCTTCATTCTCCCTGTTTAAGGAATTCCTGGAGCTCTGCTGCGTCCGAGGACAGCAAACTCTGCAGTCACCAGCCTAGAGAACAATTCTACGTGCTATTAAGCCTCAAGATTGGGGTCTTTGGTTCAGGTTTTGGGGGGAAGAAAGGGTTGGTTTGGTTTTAACTGCATTAACCTCGCTCAAAACATGCCCAGAGGCTCCTTTTGGGAGGCTCTGGTTGACTCCATAATCCCACCATCAGCTCCTGGGATAAAAAAGCCCAGGATGAACAATTCTATGTGCTATAAGCCTCAAGACTGGGGTCTTTGGTTCAGGTTTTGGGGGGGAAGAAAGGGTTGGTTTGGTTTTAACTGCATTAACCTCGCTCAAAACATGCCCAGAGGCTCCTTTTGGGAGGCTCTGGTTGACTCCATAATCCCACCATCAGCTCCTGGGATAAAAATGCCCAGGATGACAGCGCAATGATAGAGTTTTTCAGGGAACACCAGTTACAGCCAGTGCTTTATTCTTCTCTGCAAGAAAGAATCCTCCTTAGATGACTTGGGAAGCACTGGGATTAGAGATGGCTGGGTCCCTTTTCCTACAGAGCTCAAGAAAACGAGCATCCCAGCACCTCACACATCCCGAGGTGGAAAAGAGCTGGAATGGCAATGCTGCAATGCCCCTAAGTGTTGAAACACAAGCAGCAAAGCCATCATCCACCAGTGGTTCACACATGGAGCTGCTGTGCTGGGGCCTCTCAGGACCTACGGGGATGAATAAAGGCTGCACTTGGGATAAACCCTCCTGCCAGTAAGAGCAGAGCAGAGAAGGCTGCTGTTTGGGTGACATCCCCACCCAGCAGGATGCCAGTGAGGTAATGGGAAGCCAGATCAACTGCAACTCAGTGAGGATGAAGATGTTAAGTCCTGAAGTGGCCGGATGGGGGATGAAGACACAATACCTGGAGTCAATGGAAGGATAAGAACAAGCAAACTCAGTTAATAGCTCTGCTACAAGCCAAAGCCAAGCTCCAAAGGTTCCTCTGGACCAAGGGCACTGTCCTTTATGCTACCAAATGCAACAGAGAGAAGAAGGGATGTGAATCTGCATCAAAACCTCTCAAGACACCAACTTCATGCTGGCAGAGATGTACTATCCATGACCAGGTGCCCAGTGGGCACTCAGAGCACAATTCACAGACACTCCTGTCCTAGGAAAGCAGCATCCTGCAGCTTGGCCACAGTGTGTGCGCTCCAGGAAACATTGGGAATGTCCCCAGAGCCCAAGCAGCTCCACTCACAGGAACTGGAGCCTCAGGAAAGAAAAGCAGCCTCACTCATTCCAGTGTCTTAATGCCTGACGTGCTGCTTAGGCCTGGAATCAACCTAAACCCTCTTGGGCAGAAGCTCTTCCCTGTGAGGGTGCTGAGGCGCTGGCACAGGGTGCCCAGAGAAGCTGTGGCTGCCCCATCCCTGGCAGTGTTCAAGGCCAGGTTGGACACAGGGGCTTGGAGCAACCTGCTCTAGTGGAAGGTGTCCCTGCCCGGGGCAGGGGCTGGGACTGGAGGAGATTTAAGGTCCCTCCAACACAAACCAGGCTGGGGTTCCGTGGTTTAACTCCATGATTCTGTGTTAGTCTCTCAATCCTCAGGACTTTCATGCCAACACCCACCCTGTGCCTCCCACAAAGCCCTGCTCAGCTCCAAAATACACAGACTGATTCAAAACAGAGTGTGAAGTGGCTGAAGATGAGCTCTGCAGAGGCAGCAGCGTGCAGAGACGAAGGTGATCAAGAAGGCTGGGGTTCCGTGGTTTAACTCCATGATTCTGTGTTAGTCTCTCAATCCTCAGGACTTTCATGCCAACACCCACCCTGTGCCTCCCACAAAGCCCTGCTCAGCTCCAAAATACACAGACTGATTCAAAACAGAGTGTGAAGTGGCTGAAGATGAGCTCTGCAGAGGCAGCAGCGTGCAGAGACGAAGGTGATCAAGAAGCAGGAGACCTGTCAGGCATCAGGAAAGCAGCAGCAAGGGGACTCCAAGCTGTATTTCCTGCACACAAGTCAGTGTAAAGGAGGAAACCAGCAGTACCTGGGCTTGGTTCCTGCACAGGGCAGCCCTGCTCTAGCTGCTGTACACAGCTCTGCAGTTAGCAAGGGAAAGGCTTGGGATCAGTCCTGGAATCACCAGCAGAGGGACACAACCTGCTTCCTACTCAGGACTGGAAGGAGCAGTGGGATGCTCCTTGAGTCTTCACCTGGCCAGGAAAAGCTTCAGCTGAGGAAAAGAGATCCCACCAAAACGCACGAGCATCCTTGACAAGAGCAGATGAGTCCACATGAACACATCAGCCCCTCAGCCACAAGGCTGGACAAGCTCCCTGCCTGTCCAAGGGTGGACAACCACCGAGCTCCCAGCAGCATTCCAAGGTTTCTTAACATCATCTCCTCATCCTGGACAAGCAAGAGGCAGCTCCTTCTGCTCCCCAGATTTACTACTCCTTCCCTCCCCAGAAACATGGGACAAGGTCTTTATATCTCCATTAATGATATTAAAGATATTTTCTGCTGCTTATTAGATGTAACTAAAAGGAGTCAAGTCACAAAGGGTCATGAGGAGAAGAGCTGCCTCAGTTAAGGAGACGGGGTCTAGGGATATTGGTAGGGAAAACTGTTGGATTTCCCAGCTACTAGAGGGCAGGGGGAAGCAGCTGGGATTCATGGAAGAGCTGCTTGTTTTGATGAATTCCAGCACCAGCTAAAGCCCAAGGCTGGGATCAAAGAGGTTACCTGCACATCTGCCACCTGCGGCTCGGAGACGGCTCCGAAACTAAGTGCTTCCAACTGGATCTGAGGAGAGGTTTCCTGAAGTCAGGAATGATTTAACTCTGCTTTTATAAAGAACACCGCTTGGAGATAGAGTAACAATCCATGACAGTAAAATGGCATCACTGGAAATGGAACTTTAGGATCATTATTCCACACTTTTGGTTTGATGTAACTTAGCCAGAAATATGGATTTGAGTCACAGAAAGTGTTGGAAGTCATATTTGTTAACAAAAACTCTCATAATCATCTATCCAGTCATTAAATAAAACATAATCCAGACTCTAAAACCAACAAATATTCCATAATTAGGAATTTTACTACAAGCTAACAGTTGTAAATGGAACATACCAATCCCACCATTCCCCATGTGTAGGTTCTGATGTTAATACAGCACCTAAACATCGGTTTTAAATCAAGTCAGGGACCTGTATCACAGCATGAAGTGAATGTTAATCAGTTAAACAAGGAAATTCCAGTTTATTTTTAGCATTTGGAAACAGAAACAGTAGAGCCAAGATGCTCTGACAGAGGAAAGTGCTGGAGGACAAAAGAGAGCAAGTGCTTTTTGGTTCAATACAACAAAAACTGGGCTTACCAACACGTATATCCCAACACACTTCCCAGGACCTGGGGTAAAATCCTGGCCAAATGAGGAAAACAATAATAACTCAAGGAATTACAGAGAAAAGAGGGTTTCAGCCCATGTTCTCCCAAAGGAATCACAGACATTACAGCTCTGCGGCAACACGCGCCACGTCCCACACACAGAACCCAGGCAGCTCAAAGCGGTGACAGAGGGAACAGATGATGGATCTCAGAGCGGGATCTGCACCAAGCTCAGCTAGAGATGGCTCAGAAAGTGCTTCCTCTTCCACAGATAACCACCAACACTACAGACACATTGACAGAAAGCTCAGACAGGGCAAAGGCATACCTGCCCGGGCCTGGCTCCTCCTGCTTCACCTCTGCCTTCACAGCTTCAGCCTGAAAGGCAAGAATCAGGGTCAGTAACTGTGACTTTCAGCAGCATCAGCACAGAACGTGTATAACCCAGCAAATAACTGAGCTCCTCATGACCCGTCAGTGTGTGCTTGAGCCCAGAACCCCCCGTGTGCTGGGTGCACCCCCAGAGCGTGAGCAGCAGCTCAGGGAGGGGATCCTGCCCCTCTGCTGTGCTCTGGGGAGACCCCCCCTGCAGCCCTGATCCAGCTCTGGGGAACAGCACAAGAGGGACGTGGAGCTGCTGGAGCGAGGCCAGAGGAGGCCCCGGAGCTGCTGCGAGGGCTGGAGCAGCTCTGCTCTGGAGCCAGGCTGAGAGAGCTGGGCTGGGGCAGCTGGAGAAGAGAAGGCTCCT
>NW_009913254.1:11228-20461 GCF_000696875.1 Nestor notabilis
CTTCCAACACAAACCAGGCTGGGATTCTTCCACAGGTGACAGATTCTCTTTCTCTCCCTGTGTTCCAGCACTATTGCCCTGTTCAGCCAGGCAGGTCTCTTCCCTGCACACAGGGACCACCCGCTCCTTCACCTTAAGGATTTCATTTCTGAAGAGCATCCAGCATTCCTGGACCCCTTTGTCCTTCAGTAATGCTTCCTCAGGGATTGTGCCAACCAGCATCCTAACCAGGCCACAGGCAGCCCTCGGGAAGTCTAAGGTGGAGGTTTTGCTGACCTTCCTCTGCCTTCTCCAAGGATGAACAACTCAACCACGTCAGGATCATGGTGCCACAGACGGCCTCCAGCCACCAGGTCACCCACCATTCCTCCTCCCCGAGCAGCAATCCAGGCAGGCAGCTCCCGAAGAGCTGCTGTGCTGAACTTCAGCTCCCTTTCAAGAGCAAGACTACAGCTGTGTGAGATGATGTCAGGTGCACTTCTGGGCATCCTTTCATAGGCTGACTCTGCAGCTGAAGCAAACAGCCACAGCTTCAGACTTACAAGCTTTTCCTCAAGTCTAGACCATTGAAATAAGCTCCTTTAGCACTGAAAAAGGAGCCAGAGAGCATTAAAGTGCTTGTGCTAAGGAATGCCTGTCAAGGGTTCATTGTGGGAACACTGTGACTCAAATCTGCTGTTCACAGCAGTTCCCTGTATGTAGTGTAGCAACAGAATAACATGGCTTTGTCACTATAAATGTTGCATCAGGGTTCAATGCCAACAAAGAATGGCATTCACACTCTGGTTCCCACACAGTGCTTCTTCCCAGCAGCTCACAGTGGGTGACACCGGGTGCTGCTCTGCTCCAGGAGGGCTGAGCAGCCACACAGGGGGACAGTGACAGTGGCAACGTCAGTGCTCACTTAACCCCATCCTTGCTTTGCTTCTGTGATACTGCTGAGAATGCCCAAGTTGAATAGTGCTGCAGATACTCACTGGTCTTAGGGTCCTTTCCAACCCTGACTATTCGATGATTCTATGAAACCAGGAGAAGGAGGATGTGCAACTGGAACACAGAACTGGCTGCAAGTGGAGGTGTTCCCATCTCTGCCAACGAGACTGTCACAGCTTCTGCACAGTCACAGAACCCCAGCCTGGTTCGGGCTGAAGGGACCTTAAAGCTCCTCCAGCTCCAGCCCCTGCCATGGACAGGGACACCTTCCACTAGAGCAGGTTGCTCCAAGCAGATGAATCAAGCTAGAACAGATGAACTCTAAGTTCATCAGATGAAATCTAAGGTCATCATCAATCCTTTTCCAACCAGTACTAAATCACTGCTTTCCTCCTTTCCTCCTTCATCCTTCATTAGAAACACTTTCATCAATGGAAAGAGGTTCCACACATGTGGGTAAAATACAGAAAGAGACAAAAACCAGACCAACAGCCCCCCTCTTCCCCTCCTGTGCCACAGCCCACAAGACACGAGCTGACCCAGTAGCCAGCTATGACACAGGTTTCACTCTCCTCCCCAGTGACAGCAGCACCAGAGGCTGCTCTCCAGGGAAGGTGGCTCTAGTCCATAAGAACAAGGCAGAGTGGAAGAGAAGGAGCCTCACCTCCGCAGCCTCTCCCTTGGGTGACAGGGTGCAGGTCAGTGTGTGCTCACCCATGCTGTATGGGTACTGCCTCAGGAAGCTGAACATTGACCTGGCTGACTTGGGACTATCCAGCTGCAGGATTGCCTAGAAGGAAAAGCAGCACAGGCTTCAGGTCACTGTTACATCAGCTATTCCTGCAGTGCAGCACAAGCCCAGTACAAGAGCTGGTACAGCATGTGATATCCAGTGCTCCTGAAGGGTTTCACCTCCTCCACTTGACACTCATTTGAAATGAGCAGCAGTTTTGGATGGAATCCCGTTCTGGATACAGACACCAGACTCCTCTTCCTGACTGGCTGAAGAGAGAACTCTCTCCATCTGGAATTATCTTTGGAACTAAACAAGGAACTCCATCACAAGCCAGTGAAGCCTGAAGCAACCCCAGTGAAGGGCAACCCCAGCAGAGATGAAGGTGTCATTGTCCCACTCTGCTCAGTGCTGGTCAGGTCACACTGGGAATACTGGGTTCAGGTTTGGTCCCTGCTGTACAAAAAAGATGTGGATGGGCTGGAGGGGTCCAAGGAAGGGCCACAAAGATGATCCAAGGACTGGGAAGCGAGTGGGGAAAGGCTGAGAGGGCTGAGAATGTCCAACTGGAGAAAAGGAGGCTCAGGGAGACCTTGTCACCATGTGCCAGTGTTTGAAGGGTGGCTACAAAGATGGAGACTCCCTTTGGACAAGGAATCCCACGGGAAAGCTGAGGAGTGATGGGCACAAGTTGCTCCTGGGGAGATTCCCACTGGACACAAGAGGAAAATCTTTCCGAATGAGGACAACCAGCCACTGGAATCATCTCCCCAGGGAAGTGGTGACTCCCCAGCGTTGGACACTGTTAAGACTGGGCTGCATAGGGTGCTCAAGGTAGTGTTGTGCCTGGAAAGGTTGGACCAGGGGATCCTAGAGGTCCCTACCAACCTGGGATTTTAGGATTTGCTTGTTCAGGATGAGTGGGAAACAGTCAGAGAGTTTGTCCTCTCAATGGCAGAACATTCTTGGCACTGGGAGGTGACAAAACCAAGTGGGTTTTCCCCTAACGTGGTACTTTACCTTGTTCTTGTTCTTCAGCACAACATAATGATCCACTTTTCCAAAGCGAAGTCCCACACAAACGACTTCGAGCTCTCTGTACCCATCATCTGGCAAGTTCCCCAGATGCACAAACTGGCTGTGAACAGTTTCAGTATTTACCTGAAGAGGAGCAATGACAAAACTTACTTTAACTTTCTGCCAGCATCAAACTAGGTCAGAAAAGCCCCACAGGAAATGTCCTCATCACTCACATCTTACGGAAGGAGCACTCACACCAATCAAACATTCCCCTTTCCACACTGACACCAGATTCAAGGTCCCTTCCAAGCCAAACCATTCTGGTTCTATCATTTTCCATTTCCTCAGCTGCAGGTCAACAGAACCAGCCGCGCTCCCGGGGAATGAAGAGCAAACTTGGAAGGATCCAGTTGTTTTATTGTAAAGGAACACCGCAAGAGCAGAGAGTCACAGAATCCCAGCCTGGTTTGGGTGGAAGGGACCTTAAAGCTCCTCCAGCTCCAACCCCTGCCCCGGGCAGGGACACCTTCCACTAGAGCAGGTTGCTCCAAGCCCCTGTGTCCAACCTGGCCTTGAACACTGCCAGGGATGGGGCAGCCACAGCTTCTCTGGGCACCCTGTGCCAGCGCCTCAGCACCCTCACAGGGAAGAGCTTCTGCACAAGAGCTCATCTCGGTCTCCCCTCTGGCAGGTTCAAGCCATTCCCTTGGCCTGTCCCTCCATCCCTTGTCCAAAGCCCCTCTCCAGGTTTCTTGTCAGCCCTTAGTGGACGGGCAGGGCAGGAGCGGAGGGCCAAGAAGGGAGACACACTCCACTGAACAAAGCACAGAGGTGGTTTTGATCCTTAAACCATAATACCTGGCTAGAAAACACACAGGGAGAATGGGTGGTGTTACAAACAGGCCAACACTGGGCATTGGCCGAGTTGCAGGTGCTATCAGAGCATGAAAGTACCCTAACAGAAGGAGATGGTCTCCCAGGACTCGTGTTAATGTTTAATTCCTTGGGCTTTACGCATCATGGAGTTAAACTAAGTGAACATTTACTCCTCCTAGTCCCTGCCCATCCACCCATGAAAACACAGAGCAGCATTTAATTCAAGAGAAAGCTGAGATAATAGTTCAGCATGAAGGACAGGAATGCTCATGTAAAACCAAGTATTTGGCTAGCAGGAGGAGTCAGACCTACCTTCGGGTCAGAGTCTTTAATGAGAGCAGTGAATAGTGCTTCCTGCAACAGAAAAGAGCAAAGAAAGAGACATGGTAAGATGGGAACTGTAAAATACAGCTTCAGCAGCAGCAAACCACCAGCCACTGCCTCCCACCAACTTCCTTAACAAAACCAAGTGCATCAGCACTTCTGACATCTGTGTTCTTCCTGTGTCAGAAAGGCAGGACCCAAGGAGCCAGTTACCAGCATCGCTCTTCAACACGAGACACCAGCAGAACGCATCAAGCAGTGTATAAAAGTCAGCTCCAACACAAAATCCTACTCCTTACCCAAATGCTATCCCAGCTCCGGGAATTTCAGTCCATTTGCTCACTTACTTCATCTTTGACACTCTGGTACTGCGGCAGCATGCTGATGCAGAGCTGGTTTCCATCCAGAGACATGGGAAAGCAGGTGTAAAACTTGACCATGGAATCGGCACATTTTCTACTGATTTCAAGATATGCCTTTTGAAACAGAGAAATGGCCATTATCAAACACTTCAACCTCACACTGGTGCTTCCTGAGCTACAGCAGCACATCTGTGTGTGCCAGAAGCACAACCACTGCTTCTTTAGGTGGAATTAATACTAAATACCACTTAAAATACCTTCTTATGAGATGACAAGATCAGCACATCCCTCAGTCCCCCAAACGGCTTTGCGAGGTTGGAAACTTCCTCCACAGAAAAGCCTTTCTCAGGCAGGTTTGAAATAAGGATCACGCAGGAATCATCCCCCTCCTGTCACAAAAGACAGTGAATGTTACTGCTCTTCCTTCACTCTACATCAAACCTGCTGCAGTTCTGAAGAGTGCTGGGTTTTACTGTCTAAACCCACTGCACTTGGGGCTCCACACTTGGACCAGGAGTTTAATAGTAACTAAATGTAACCTGATAATGGCAAGAAAACGAGGAATAGAGCATGGACAGAGAAACATCCAGTATAATCACCCCTGTTTCATCCCAGGCAGTTCATCTGGATGGGGCTTGGAGCAACTGCTCTAGTGGAAGGTGTCTCTGCCTGTGGCGGGGGTTGGAGCTGGAGGAGCCTTAAGGTCCCTTCCAACCCAAACCATTCCATGAGTCTATGATTCACTTTAACTGTGGATGTATCTACACCTTAGGGAATTCTGCATGTACGTCAGGCTCCCTCCTTCAAACTAAACACCTATAACTACGCCACCACTTTATATCGTGACAAACCCGCACATCAGACACTGCAGGAGTGGATGTGCAAAGGCTGTGTCCAAAGAGAAGGAACCTGCAGCAGGACAGTGCCAAAGCTGAGAGCACAAAGGAGCTTTGGGATCCCTACCAACGGCCACAGAGTGAGATGGTGGTTGTCCGTGCAGCCACGACCAGCAGGGGGAAAACAAAGCCACTATTCCTCAAAGAGCTTCACAGGCTGGGATGTAAATGGGAGGTTTTCGTGCAGCACATGGGAATGTGCCATTCCCGCTGTCCTTGCAGCTTCCAGACTCACCTTTACACTGACCTGGCCTTCTGGGTCTGTGGGTTCTTCACTCTTTACTGTCATTATGGTGACTTCTAGAATACAAGGGGTCGAACAGTTCAGTACCTGAGGTTTCCTGACACCTACAGAGCTTTGAGAGCTTCTCTCATTACATTTGAGCACCACTGCTGTTGTGAAAGGTGAACTATTCCTTCATGGAACTTACAGTGACAAACGACAAGGACAGTGTGAGGTAAATGCTTTCAGGAAGAACAGCTTTAAGTGGGGATATAAAATGAATTACTATCCCTGGATTAGCACACACACACTCTGCTGGCATTGAGACCTTATCAGTTCACAACTGAGACCTCAGAGCAGCTCCAGTGCCTAAAGGGGCTCCAGGAAACCTGGAGAGGGGCTTTGGACAAGGGATGGAGGGACAGGACAAGGGGAATGGCTTGAACCTGCCAGAGGGGACACTGAGATGAGCTCTGAGGCAGAAGCTCTTCCCTGTGAGGGTGCTGAGGCGCTGGCACAGGGTGCCCAGAGAAGCTGTGGCTGCCCCATCCCTGGCAGTGTTCAAGGCCAGGTTGGACACAGGGGCTTGGAGCAACCTGCTCTAGTGGAAGGTGTCCCTGCCCGTGGCAGGGGTTGGAGCTGGAGGAGCTTTTAGGTCCCTTCACCCCAAACCAGGCTGGGATCCTGTGAAACAGAATAACATCAATCATATGGGATAGGAAGCACAGTGAAAGTAGAATCACTTTCACTGTAAAATGTTTGTCTCTCTCTCTGACAGGTTCAGAAACTACAGCCTTGCCCAACCTCCACTATCACACAGTAAGTGAGAGCTAACACACACTCATGCTATGTACAAAGCAAAGTATGCTATGGATCAGTTACAAAACATGAGGAAAACAGCATCTATGGAACCAGCTCCAGGTGGCAACAGGCAGCAATGAGAACAAAAGCAGCAGTGGGGGAGCTGCAAACAGGACCTCCAGAAAGCCTGAACCCTTTGGCTCTGATGAGCTGTAAATGGAAGTCCCCACGTTACACTGAAAAGCTCAAGGTGAAAACATGATGTCTGCTGAAAGATGAAAGCCACCTCAGCCATCACAGAAGCTCCTGGTTCATGGGCCAGGCAGTGAACCTTCACAAATAGATGTTTCCTGACACCCTGTGTCATTTGAGTTTCCTGCCCTCAGAAGCATTCTCATTTCATTCACAAGCCCTAAAGGGAGTTCTAGGACAGACTAAAACCCTGTCCATGTGCAACTTACCTTGGCCAATTAAAGCTTTATTTAACTCATTCAAGTCCACTGCTGCCACCTGAGGCATCTGGGAGACTGTCTCTATGAAATAAATGAAGACATCACCATGTGAAACTTCACAGCCCTTACACCAAGCAGAGTAAGTCAAACCCAGCATATCAGCTCAGAGTTACCTAGCACAGCTGCAGGATTAGTGGCTCCTTTGGCCTGAGTCTCTGCTGCCTTCCCAGCCTCTGGATCTTTGTCCCCTTCTGTGATGTTCTTTGGCTCTGACAGCTTTGCCTCCTCAGCTTCTGTTTCAGCTTCCACTGGGATCTGAACATCTTCATCTGGAGATGTGGCTGGTGGGTAACAGCAGGAAGAAGCATCAGAAAGATGCTCTTCCCTGTTTAACATCTCTTGTGGCCAGTACAGTGAAAGGTGCAGGAAGCTCAGGCTACAACCTCAAATAGCTGCTCTGGAAAGGGGGGCCAGGGATAGGGAGTTGGAAAAGCACCAGCCCATGGTTTCCTAACAAAGAGGAGGAGTTCCCATTTCTCTTACCTGCAGTGTTTGAAGTTTTCTTGATTTTACTCTCTCCTGTCAATGCTGATTTCTTAGTCTTGTCTTTTTTACCTACATAAAATAACCAAGTGCAAGAAGAAATGCTTGTTATGGAATTACTTACAAAGAATAGAAAAATACACACGAAACCAGTTTAAACTGCAGCAACTCAACTGGTATTTTTACAACTGACTTTGGACAAGGGATGGAGGCACAGGACAAGGGGAATGGCTTGAACCTGCCAGAGGGGAGGTTGAGATGAGCTCTTGGGCAGAAGCTCTTCCCTGTGAGGGTGCTGAGGTGCTGGCACAGGGTGCCCAGAGAAGCTGTGGCTGCCCCATCCCTGGCAGTGTTCAAGGCCAGGTTGGACACAGGGGCTTGGAGCAACCTGCTCTAGTGGAAGGTGTCCCTGCCCGGGGCAGGGGTTGGAGCTGGAGGAGCTTTAAGGTCCCTTCACCCCAAACCAGTCTTCCAAATGCTGAAAAGCATTTGGAACGTACCAGGCACAGAAGACTCTGGGGAGCACTGCACTGACTGTGGGAGAGGGTGCTCAATATACTGACGTCAGCTTGAGGAATTACTTATTTCTGGAGCCCTCGTTGCCACAGTCATCTCCCAGTGGATGGGGCAGACAGAAAACTAGAGTATAAGCTGAGGGCAAGGTGAGGTTTTATTGCTTCTAGAGGGTTGGGGTTTGTGGTGCTTTATAAAGAGAGGACAACGAGGTGGAATGAAAACAATATTTGAAAGTATGAACCAGGCATTTTCCAGCAGCTTCTAGACTTGAAGTCCAGTCCCTGTGATGAAAACACTCCCATGAAAGAAATGGGAATAGAGAGGAAAGGGAGTAACAGAGGTATCACCAGATGGAAGGTAACCACAGCCTCACCTGCAATGAACTTCTTTGTGGTGGCATTCAGATCTTTCCTATTTTAAGGGGAGAAAGGAAATAAAAATCAGTTTTAAAGGTCAGCAGTGAATATTGAAAGAGCTGAAACAGCTCAAAACCAGTAAAACCCAAGATACCAAACCAGGAGAACCCCATTTGGTTCTCAGTTGTTATCACTAACACTGATGTGAGTAACAGCAACACTTACCTCGTGCCTGGTGCAGCCTTTTTAACATTCTGAGCCCGTTTCTTTATAGCCTTTTTGGCCTGGAAGGGAAAGAAAGAACTTTTAGTGCATCATTTACATAGTATATATAAATGTGCATATATATACATATATAAAATATATACATACATAAAGTATATACATATATTAAAGACATAAGAGTATTAATAGCTATTAATACTAATTAAGTATATACATTAGTATAGGTTGCATCTTTCCCTGTTTCTTAAATGGGTACTATTCACAAACACAAAACATAACTAAGAAAAATGGAAATCTGGAGGTTTAGGAAGTGCTTCTGCACAATAATTCAGCCTGTTCTTTATGACAATGATATCAAGAACATATTAAAAGCACTAAATCTATTCTCCTGGAGTCCCTCAGGTGATGGAGCAACAACCAAGCTCCTCCCAGTGCGCTGGTGTGTGCCCATGAACATCACCTGCCCCGGGGGAGCTCTGGGTTTCTCTGCTATGCTGATCTTCACCCTCTTGCCATTCACCAGCACTGGCACCGTTTCACCGTACTTCACCGCTGCGATCACGGCTTCTTTGTAGTTCATCTCCAGGAAGGCCTGAAATCAACGGATAAATCAGTCCTTATCCTACAGACACAAGATATAATTCACTGCAGGTTCTCCTTAGACAAATCTGCTCATGACAGAACTGCTCATTCATCTCCAAGTGAGTTTCCAGGGACTTTGATGAAGTTCAATTTCTGTCTCATAGAATCATGTAGGTTGGAAAAGACCCTTAATATTGTCGTGGCTCAAGCCCAGCCGGCAACTTGGAACCACGCAGCCACTCGCTCACTCCCCCCCGCTCCTTCCTCCCCCCGCTCCCGGAGGGATGGGGAGGAGAATGGGAGGAATGTAACTCCCACGGGTTGAGATAACAGCTCTCCAGTAACTAAGGTATAACACAAACCACTACTGCTACCAGTAATAATGATAAGG
>NW_009913254.1:20621-24009 GCF_000696875.1 Nestor notabilis
CCCGGCGTCCCCTCATCTCTGGCAGAGCATGAGACTGAGAAAGTACTTGGTCAGAGTAAACATCACTGAGCAACAACGAAAACCATCGGTGTTATCAGCGTTGTTCCCAGGCTGAAAGTCAAAAACACAGCACTGCACCAGCTACTGAGAAGGAGAAAAATGACTGCTGGAGCTGAACCCAGGACAGTATCCACCCCATTAACCCAGTACTACTGAGTCCATCACTAAAACACAAAACCCCAGAGTGGTTTGGGGTTGGAAGGGACCTTAAAGCTCCTCCAGCCCCAACCCCTGCCCCGGGCAGGGACACCTTCCACTAGAGCAGGTTGCTCCAAGCCCCTGTGTCCAACCTGCCCTTGAACACTGCCAGGGATGGGGCAGCCACAGCTTCTCTGGGCACCCTGTGCCAGCGCCTCAGCACCCTCACAGGGAACAGCTTCTGCCCAAGAGCTCATCTCAGTCTCCCCTCTGGCAGGTTCAAGCCATTCCCCTTGTCCTGTCCCTCCATCCCTTGTCCAAAGCCCCTCTCCAGGTTTCCTGGAGCCCCTTTAGGCCCTGGAGCTGCTCTAAGGTGTCCCCTTGAGGAGCCTTCTCTTCTCCAGCTGCCCCAGCCCAGCTCTCTCAGCCTGGCTCCAGAGCAGAGCTGCTCCAGCCCTCGCAGCAGCTCCGGGGCCTCCTCTGGCCTCGCTCCAGCAGCTCCACATCCCTCTTGTGCTGTTCCCCAGAGCTGGATGCAGGATGTCCTACTTACATGTATGTTAAATCTCTCTGGGGAGGGTGACTCCACCACTGCCCTGGGCAGTCCGTTGCAGTGCTTGGCAACAGTCTTGATGAAGAAGTCTTCCTAATATCCAATCTAAATGTCCCAAAGGCATCCTACTTCCTCTAACAGTTACTAGCTTGGGTAGCAAGCTGAATTTATAAAGTTAACAGTTCCAGCTCTTCCAAGACTCTGTATGTGAGCTGTAATGATGAACTGTCCAGGAAGCCTTATCCTACATTCACCTGCAGATCCAAACATCACACTTTTCATTGCTAGAATTGGGGGGGGGTTTGCCATTCTGACCCAAAGGCCCTGCACAGGAGGGAATCTCACCTCATTCCTGGAGCGAAGCACAATCAGGTCACTGACTTTGCCAAAAGGCTGCACGATCTTCTTGATATCCTGATCAGAAAAGCCATCATCTGGTAAATCCGAGATCTGCAGCACGGTCCCACAGTTGAGCAGCTCCTCCCTCAGCAGCTGCAAACAGGCAACAGGACAGAAATAAGCACTTTTCATGGCCAGCCCAGTGAAAGGGAGAAAATAGGATCTGCCACAAAGGTGACTCCAAGGTAGATGCCTGGTTCAGTGGGGTATCGTCACAGAACCACAGGATGGTTTGGTTGGAAGAGACCTTAAAGCTCTGTCATGGTTAAACCTGACTGGCAACTGAAGTACCACGCAGCAGCTTCCCCACCCCCTCCTCCTGTGCCAGGCAGGACGGGGAGGAGAAGGTAAAAGCCACATTGACATAAGAACAGTTTAATAACTGAAGCACAACACAATACTAATGATGGTAATAATAAGGGAAATAATGAGAGAGATATAGAATTAGAGGGGAAAGAGAAACAAAACCCCAGTGAAGAGCAGTGATGCACGACCATGTTCTCACCACGGCCGAGCGCTGCCCACACCCAGACGCCATCGGGGGCTCCCGGCCACTTCCCCCTGTTTCTCTACCCAGGCTGACCCTTTGGGTGGTTGGGGTTTAGGGCTTCTGTCTCTGCTCCCTCCCGCCTTCTTGTGCCCCTTCACTGAGCACGAGGCTGAACAGTCCTTCATCAGGGCAAGTGCTGCTGAGCAACAACTGAACATCGGGTGTTATCAGCGTTGTTCTCAGAGGGAAGCCAAAAGAGCCTGAGGCCTGGGACCAGGGAGAGAATTAACTCTATCCCAGCTGGAACCAGCACAGCTCCAAAGCTGTGGGACCAGCAGAGAGGACCCCAAGAATCACACAATCCCAGCCTTGTTTGGGGTGAAGGGACCTTAAAGCTCCTCCAGCTCCAACCCCTGCCCCGGGCAGGGACACCTTCCACTAGAGCAGGTTGCTCCTTCCAACACTATCCATTAGCTTCCAACAGCACTAGGTAACATATCCTCTTCTTATCATCTAAAGGCTGAAACTATGAATGCATCCCGTAACCAAAACACCATCTGGTTTATAGGTGGTGTCCCCAAGAGACCCAAAGGTCAGGATGATGGACAATGGCTTAAAAGAGCCTTCTTACAGCAGCAGTAAGTTTCCCTGCTCCAAACAGAGCCCATCACTCTCCCTCCATCCAAACCAGGCCCCAGTAGAACAAGGACCCACATTGAAGTGACATTTCTTTCTGCTTTGGAAAGCACCAGAGAGGTTTTGCTGCCCTTTCTGAAGGACCCTTGCCATGGAGATGACCATACTTACCTGCAGCTGCAACCCTTTGCATTAAGCTGTCACTATCTATCGCATGGAATCAGCAAACAGGATGGTTCATCTCCCCACATGATCCCCCAACAATGAGAAACCAACCAAACTCTTACTATCTCAGAGGGAAACATGAAGAAACTCACCCTGTTGTAAGAAGTTGGACGAGGTGCACCAGTTCCTGGGGGTAAACTTTCCTCCCCCTCTTCTGCCCCTTCACTCTGGGGCAAATCATCAGCTTCAGCAGGTGAAGAACTTGACCCAGCCCCATCTTTCGAGGCCTTTGAAGAAACACTTGCTTTCAGGAACTTCTTCAGGCTTCCAGACACCTTCCCCAGGAGTCCTTGAGAGCTGGAGGATCTTCCTGATCCTGAAGATCCTTGTCCAGCTGCTTGAAGTGACTTATGTTTATTGAATGCTGCTACAAAGCCAGGTCCCAGAGTTTTCATGACTGCCTCCAGGGCTGCCTTTCTGTCTGTGGGAGAAGGGAAACACCAGGCTGGGATGGTTTGCTCTGAAAACTTACTGTAAGTTAGTGATAAGTTACAATGAGATAAACTGGAGAGACAGGGATTTGACCCATGGACCACTCGGTGGGTAAGGAATTGGCTGGATTGCACCCAAAGAGCTGTGGCCAATGGCTCAAGGACCAAGTAGAGACAAGTGAGGAGTGGTGTTCATCAGGTGGTGGTGGTGTTGGGACTGGGCATCTTCAACATCTCTGTCAGTGACATGGACAGTGGGATGGAGCATCCTCAGCAGTCTGCTGGTGCCCCGGAGCTGAGTGGTGTGAGCCACGCACTGGAGGGAAGGGCTGGGATCCAGGGGGAGCTGGACATGCTGGAGAGGTGGGACCGTGTGAACCTCCTGGAGCTCAACCAGGCCAAGGGCAAGGTCCTGCCCCTGGATGGGGACAATCCCAGCACAGGCTGTTGTTGGAT
>NW_009913255.1:0-17430 GCF_000696875.1 Nestor notabilis
AACCCTAACTATTCTATGATTCTATGGTTAAATAACTTATTAAAAGATAAGAAATAGGAAGCAGGAATAAATCATCACATTTCACAGCAAAAAGAAATTACTAAGGAAGTCTGCAAGGATCTGTGCCTAGGCCTGTGCTTCAGGCCTCATGACCTTTTTGGAAAAAGAGCTGCATAAAAATGTGGCAGAGTTTGCAGGTACTGTTCAGAGTAGTAAAGATGACTGAAGAATTATGGAAGGGCCTCACAGAGTGGCTGGATGATGAAACAGTAGATGAAATTCAGTGCAGGAAACGTGAAGTAACAGATACGGCAGAAAATAGTAATTTTCTACCACTATATAGCTATGACTTGGAAGTAAGGTTAGGGTTTTCATAGATTTTTAAAGGCATCAGTTTAATAGAGATTACAATTTTAATTCAGATGTTGGGAATTACTAGAAAGCAAATAGAGAAGAAAATAAAGCATTTTTGATCTATTAAAATATATTTATAAAATCTGTGGTGTATGTGCATCTTGAATACTCTGTGTAGTTCTGGTTTCTTCCATCTCAAACCCAATGTAGTAAAACTGGGAAAGATTTTAGAGGAGGGTGACAGGAATGATGAATAGCATGCAACACCTGTATGAGGATAACTAAATAGACTGAAAGGCAGATGGTTGAAAGGAAATGATAAAAGTCCATAAAATCACAAGTGGCAGAGGGAGAGGATGAATAGGGAGTGATTGTTCACTGTGTCTCCTGATACCAGAACTGGAGGTTATTAAATGGAATCTGCATGTGGTGGCTCCAGGCATACAAAATGAGGTGATCTCCACAGGCATGAAGGTGAGTTATGGAACTCCTCTTTTGCAATTCCTTATCCCTAAAAAAAACAAAACAAAACAAAAACCAACAACCAAAAAAAAAAACAAACCCTAAAACCAAAACACCCAAAGAAGCAACAAAATCTCATTAACATTAAAGTTTACATGACCTGAAAGTAACTGAACTGGTGCTTGAAAGATGAATCCTTTAAAGGCTGCTGAATATAAAGGCAGCATCTCTGGCTTAGAAAATCCTTTTGAACCATGAATTGCTGGACACTACTAAGAGCACTGGCAGAGAATCCCTGTGTGCTTGTCCGGTCTTGTCTTACCTCCCTGGACTTTTTATAAGTCAATCTGGATAAAAGGGGAGAAATCTGGTGGATTTGTGACTATTGGAAATTCTGTTAGGAAAAGCATAAATGAAAGCTTTATCACAATGGGAGCTGTTTAATCCTTCACAAAGCAAATACCAGAGAGTTTCAACAACTGTTCTGACCATCCTGTCAGTTGTGAGTGACAGTTACTTGGATTTGGTTTCCTAGATAGATGCATGATCTGTGTGTTTCAATCATCTATTTTCAGTGTTCATACTATTTGAATATCTTCAACCTATTGTTTGAATGACTTGGATAAATGCTGTACAGTTTTCTATTGCAGTTCACAGCCACTTCTTGTAAGACAAAGGGAAAAGCTGCTTCTGTTTTTAAGTCTTCATGCTGCTGTATCGATGGGTATTCTGGTGTCTGTTCCTGTGTCCTATACCTCAAGGCTGAAATCTCAGTTTAAATTCTACAGGTTTTGGACTACTCATTGCTGAGGGCTGAGAAGAGCTGTGGATGAAGGCTGAGCATGACTGACATGTTCATATTCATCAGAAGACAGTCTGCTGGAGAGAATGAGGGAGTAATTTTTGCAGTGCTCCCTCCATTGCTGCTTATGCATAAAGACATAGGCAGCGGCGAGGAAGCTACCTGAGGTTATTAAGATTAATATTGCTAGAAATTCCAATCAACTCACACAAGGCTGCTCCTCAAGGCTGTCAGATGCCTACTGCCTTCTCTGATTCAGGCAGGGCCACATCAATTTCATATTTCCCAACAGAGATTGCTATGATTTATGAGTTTAGGAGGCTGATAAATGTGGTTAGTTGAAGTGTTCATGAAATAATCGAATCAGAATAATTTTAGTTGGCTGTGCTCAATTTATTTTCTCCAATAACCACAGGAGGGTGCAGTTTTGGATTGGGAGCTTCATCTCAAGGATTCCTATCACAGGAAAGACATTGTGGAACCTGGAATAAGAGCAACTTAATTTTGCTGCCAGGCCTGTATGACAGCCTTATGAGCTGACTTAAGACCCATCAGAACTGCAGAGTAAGTACCTTGAGCTCTTCTGGTATTGCCCATGATAGAGACTGAGTCAGTTCTGGTTTATGCATTATGGGATAATGTCCGCTGGGAAGAATAATGAGAGTTTTACTATTAGTGTTTTAAAAACACTTTACTGTTTAGTTGGGAGGTTGTTGGTTTTTTACACTTGCTAGTAGCAAATTAGTTTTATAAGATGAGTTTTATGTATGTTTCACTTCTGGGTTGTGAATTTTTCTGGGGCGGTGATCAGTGTCAGTTCTGCTCTTACAGTGAAGGAAGCGCCCGTGCATCCCTGAAGAGTGTTATGTGAAACTTTTAAAAATTAGTTTCTCCCTATGAGTTTATCATTTGTCGACTGTTACTTTCCTATATAGCTGAAAAAGAATGACATTTTGGTTGGATTGTCCTAGAAAGAATACTGAATGTAAAGGGCCCTGTAAAACAGGAAGGTGAGCAGATTACAGTGTTGTGATGGCTGGTGGAGGTCAATAGAGAATAGGAAAGCCTAGCAAGCAGAGCTAGGGAGGAAGGAGAGCAAGTACATTGCAGACAAATATCTTCCGTTGTCATTATCATGAACAAGATATTTATAATAATCAGAGCTGCAAGCAGGGAGAGAGTTAGTAGGAAAAGGCAGTGGTTTGGGTGTCCCCCTGTGTTAGTCAGTTCAGGTATCTTTTTTGAAATGTGCAAACAGGGTGCAGGCAAAAAATGAACAGTCTACTAGGCCCAGCACTAGTGTATTCCTATTCTGGTAAGTGAATTTTGCTGGTCAGGAGGTTGTCAGTAGACTGGGAGAGGGTTCTCCTCTGTGCTGCTTAGAACAGAGTTGTACAGTTGCCATCTTCCAGGTCTATTTATCCCATTAGGATTTTATGCCTTTGCATTTGGTGTCTTTTCCCTGTTGAATTCCTTGAGCTGCTAATGTTTCATGCTGCAACCGTATTACCTCTCTGCAGTTTTGTTTATCATGAGTGGCTTGTCCCCATAGACTTCCTTACAACCTTTTCTCACAACTCTTCAGCTTTTTCAGAAATCATAAAGTCATAACTATAGCTGGACAGCATGCCATAGATGACAAACGGTTGCTGAGAGAGCAGCTTTCCCAAGAGTCCTGCTCTGTGTAAGGTTGAAATGGGCAGGTTTATTCTGTGGTGAGCCAGGTATGTAGGTTGCCAGTAAAGATACGTGTTACCGTAGATGGTTTGTATCAGTATAGGTATACTGATGATCATATGACATAATCTGGCCTGCATGCGAACTGTTTTCTGGGCACCCATGGCTGGAGAGCTATGGGGGAGGTCATTTTACCATGTGGTGAGGAACAGCCCTACACGTGCACAGGAAGAAATACGTCTCTCTGAGCTGTTATTTTCGAAGTTCCCTTGCCTGGGAACTCAAACATTCTAGGATTTTTCATTAACTTAAAGTTTATTTTCTTTTTTATTATTATTATTTTTTATTCTGTCCATGATCTTCATTCTGGAGGAGAGGGTGGCAGAATATGGGGGAAACATTAGAATTTGAGAGTGAGGTATTCTGACTGCATAGAAAGATTTGCAACCCTAATGTAAAGTGGTACGTGCTTTAGAGCCCATTACAGCAATCTGTGTGGTGGAGGCAGATCAGGCTTCAGTGTTTCAGACGCATCAAGCAGCAGTATAGAAGAAGCAGCTGGTGCACTCAGTTTGTATTGGAAAATTAATGATGTACTGAATAACAGTGTCCTGTTAGAATTCAGCTACCCAAGTTTGGCGACTTTTCTGTGAGTACATGTTAATTCCAGGAACTAATTCATGCTGGTTCTTTTTTCTCTAATGGTGGTTCCTTTTGCTTCCAGATAATTTAGTACCATCCCAACATACCATAACTTATTTCTGTACATTGTATAAGTGCCTGTTTTGTATAGTTTAAAGAATGTCCTATGGGGTGCAGGATCTCTTAGTGACATGTGCTTAGTACTGTGGCAGTATTATCCTGTCCAGGTGTACAGGATTAAGTAATTTAAGAGAAAAATCTTGGCTAAGGCTTTACCTTCTTTGCTTTTTTACTGTCAGCAGTTAGGAAGATGCTTCAATGAATAACTCTTATTGAATCTCCTTGCTGAGGTCTTCTTGCCATGAGATGCATGCTGTGTCAGAGAAGGGTGAGGAGGATATTGTAGAAAATCTGCTGCTTAGTCAGGATGTGCATATAAACTACAGAACATTTTCCAAATCAAATTTGGATTTGGGACTTAGCATAAAATCAGCACAAAATAACTACAGTTTTTGCAGAAAATGTTAATAGAAAAAGTCCAGATTATGGTAATGCATTCTGTGTGGTCTTTGGTGAGTAGAGAACAGTAGAAGGGCATGTGGCAGCACTGTCTCACTTGTGTTTTCGCTTCTACTGCTGTGAAAAGTATTTTCAATACTTGCATAATTTAGAGCATGACATTATGATTTTCAAAGCTTCAAATTGGAGTAAAGCATTTACATAATCTAATTAAATCATATAAATGTTTTATGATAATATCCAAGTAAGTGCAAAACTTGTTCCACAGATGCATCCCATTCTTAGGCCATTGGGGAAAGTCAGTTTACGCATGCAAATATATGTTTCAAGCCCTGCATGCTCTGGGAGGTCAACAGGGTACTTATTGAATGCTCTGTTCTTTGCATAACCTCCAAAGCCTGCTTCGCAGAGCATCATCTTTCCAGGAAGCTTGAAGGTAAGCTGGTACCGGAGGGAAAGGCAAAGCAGATTTAAAAGGCTACTTGCAACCTCTTATAATTCGAATGAAAGCAATGCTACTGCAGTGTGTAATAAATTGCTTCCATTTCAGTGAACATTAAAATAATCCCATGGTGACCCTCTTAGCAGCAGCCCTGCCACATGTAGTATCAGATCTCACAAAGCATGCATCGTACTTCGATGGGAAGCTACCAGGGGAAGCCCCACAAATCCTCCTGATGACTGTTGGGTTTGTTTTTGCCTCTGGCTGCACTAACTCACAAAATATTGGAAGGACTTGGCCAGCATCCATGATGAGAGATACTGTCTTGTAGTGAGATTATTTAAATAATATTTTTTATCAGCACATTCTCACTAAGCTGTCTTCAACGGTACTTCTTAGTGAATCCTGTCTTTACTAGGCCATACTACTGCAATAAGCAAGTGAATTTAATCCTAATTTTCCAAATGCAGCCAAGCTAGTGCTAAGCTAATGAGATTCTTTTAGGAAGTAAAGCACTGCTTTGCGAAAATGAATTCATATAATTGGCAGAGGTACGTTCTTCAAGACTGGGTCCCTGTCTGCTTTAAATAAGCTCATTGCCATTGACTTTTATCAGTGCCATACTGATTTATTCTAACTGATGACAGAAATGTGTGTGTATACACTGCCAGATGTTCTGTGCTTTCACAGTAATTATAATGGTTAGGAAGCACTTGGATGTTATCTGTGTGCCAGGATGTTGATGAAGCCTATGTGCTGTTAGAAACATAGGACTGACTGCACACACGATGTTGACCTGGTTTGTTCATACACCGTGACTGTGGTGAGTCCAGCAGTTCTGATTTTTATCTGAAAATGTGGGTATTTTAAAGAAAGCCTGGATCTAACATACCTCTCAATCTGGGAATTTTGTTATTTACTGGGAATTTATTATTCACAATACATACTAATATTCCAAATTTTGTAAATTAGTTTGGAGCTCAGCAGCATGGAAAGCTCTGAATATGTGAAAGTCATTGCTGAAGTAGCTCACAGAAACATGAAATATACTGGTAGTGAATTAAGTCTTTACTAATTAGATGTAGACATCTAATTACTTCACAAATTTTTTGTCTACTTTTTAAGAGAGGGAAGCTAGTGTAAATTTAAAATGGAAGCTGAGATGCTCAGCATGTAGTGTTAACTGCCAAGGAGAAAAACACAGTGACCTTATTTGCAGCTGCACATGCATCATGTGTAGGAATGCCTGTCATAGCCATAATGATTTAACATCAGGGCAGGCCAATATTTCTTGGTTCTGCCTCCGCAGTGTAGGCAGTTTCCTTTATAGGTGGAATGGGAAGCTGTAGGTGTTTCTGGTGAAAAATGGTTAATGCTAGAGAGGTGCCCTTTACACAAATCCAGCACCATTTGCTTTAGTTCACCTCCTGAAAGAGAATTTGCAAAGTCACAGCCTGGGAATGAAGCCACATGTGCGTGAAGTTGAAGTTTTGTCATGGCTGGATTCTGGTTTTTTGGGTTGCTCAGCTGTTGATTATACAATGTTTAAACACAGTAGGTGATACTGGGGAAGTTAAAAGCTGCTAATTTTTTTTTTAAGATGCCTAGACTATTTTATTGCAAAAAGGAATGCTTTCAGTTTAAAACGTGAAATATTATGGTCATAGTAGATGCTTTAAATTTAGACATGAAAGCACGTAGAGCTAAGTTGAACTCTAAACACTAAGACATTTACCTTAGTACAGCTTTTCATACTTAAGGCATTTTGTAAGAGTATAATTATTAACTGCTACTAAATAGCCTCTGTGAATTGCTGTTAATAGTTCCATAGTCAAATCCGTTTCAATTACCTTTCAATACTATATTGACCTTGAGCCTGTTATAGCACCTATTTACTAAAAGATCTGGGGTAGCAATCTTCAAAAATTTGTGCTTTGTAAGCACCTGATCCACAAGCATCCATGGTCACAGGATCACTTCTGAAAGACCACAGCTGCTCTGTTAAACTCTTCATGGTTTGTGTTCCTATCATTGCTCACCTGAGGCATCCACACTTCAACAGGAGGCAGAGCATTTAAAACAGATTTTTTAATTGCTAAAATTTGTAAATTAGGCTGCAGATTGGTGGTATTTGTAAATTCTTGTTTTCAAATTATTGTAATTTTTGATAAGAATTTGATCTGAAAAGTTCAGATCAAAGGAGAGAAAGTGCATAAATGGAGCAGCTAAGAAAACTTTAATCCTCTCTACACCCATACAGAAAACTCTTTCAACCTTAGCAATATCCCCAGATGTGTATTAACTATCTCTGCAACTGTGAAATGCAGCTCATAAAATAGAATTATTTTAAGAGAAATAAATGCTGAGGAGTAAAATGAATAGTGAGATTCCATTACTCTTGAATTCAAAACCAGCTCAAGCAAGGTTGTTCACTCTTGGGGGTGAAGGAAGGAAGAAGCTTTTTTTACTAAGCAGCAAAAGCATTATTAGTGATATATTATAGATCCTGTTGGGTTGTGTGGGTTTTTTGTGGGGGGACTTTTTGTGTTTGTTGGTTGGTTTTCTTGTTTGTTTTTTTTTGGGGGGGGGAGGGGGTGGAGTTTGTGTTTGTTTTTTTCCCCTAGATTATGTGGGCTATAGTTGAAGGTTTTGGACACTGAACATTTTCTGTGTTCAAACAGGAAGGGCTCTGACAATCAAGTATAAAATATGAAAGGTCTGACAGTTTCAGCTCAACTTTAAAAGGATAATAAATTAATTTTTAGAAAATGCATGCTAACCCAGACTCAATGGCCCCACCTGATTAAACCTATATAGATTCAATGACTGTGAGTTGCTTTGTTTCTTTTAATTCTTTCTCTTGCTTTCCTCTCTATCAGCTCCAGTCCACCACTGCAGATAACGTGTACTTTTCCTAAGAATATACCCCCTATTGCAAGGGAGCAAATTCGGGGTCTAATTTAATTACTAGTCTTTAATTTTTTTATGCATAATCTTTCAAATGAGACCAACATTTCCATGGGGAAAAAGAATTCAGTTGAGTCTTACCCAAAAAAATGACAGTGAATTCAATGTTAGTGCCTGGCTGTGTACCTGTAGTAACTTAAAATGAAGAAGCCACGTGGAAATATTGCAAGACAGTTGAATATCATATCAGTACTTGAGAACTCTCAAAAAATTTATGGAGGGAAGCACAAATTGATTTCTGTTAAAAAATTCTGTGATTTTTCAGCTATGGTTTGTTGCCAGCCACCACTCATTTTTAACCTTGATAACAAAATGTAAAAAGAACCAATTCAATCACGTTAGTGTGTGGTGTCCCTGCTCATGGCAGGGGAGTTGGAACTAGATGATCTTAAGGTCCTTTCCAACCCTAACTGTTCTATGATTCTGTGATTATTCGTATTTTCCTTAGTACATTTTTCCCAGCATAGGGTCATAGAATCATAGAATGGTTTGGATTGGAAAGGACCTTAACATCATCTGGTTCCAACCCCCCTGCCATGAGCAGGGACACCACACACTGAACTATGTCGCCCAAGGCGCTGTGCAACCTGGCCTTGAACACCGCCAGGGTTGGAGCATTCACAACTTCCTTGGGCAACCTATTCCAGTGCCTCACCACCCTCACTGTAAAGAACTTCTTCTCTATACCTAACCTAAACTTCCCCTGTTTAAGTTTGAAGCCATTACCCCTTGTCCTGTCACTACAGTCCCTAGATCCTAGGGACTAGTATGCTAGTCCCCCAGCACAAGACAGTCTGGTTACAATGGGAAAAATAGTTCTGTCTTGCTAGAGACAGGTTTGTTCAGTATTTTTTTCTGAAGTCTTAGATATGTTTGTGAATACAACCTTAGCATGTTCACTACAGCTTTTTAGCATGTTCACTACTTTTCCTTTTGCTCTTGTGTTTTAAGATGGTTTTACAAATACCACAGTTAGTGTCACTGACAGCATACTTAACACGAATAAAACAAGAGGGCATGGTCTAATCTTCAATAAACCCTGAGTCTAACATGACTCCCCTTGTGTCCTTCATCAGTCTGATTGGCACGTTATTATAGTTGGCTGTAGCTTAAAATGATAACTGTATATTTTTCCTGTGTCTTGGGAATGCTCTGGGTCCTGTTAATCTTGGTATTCTGCATGTAGAATTCATTTTGTCCTCTACAACTGCAATGTCTGTACACATAATATGATTAATTTTGTTTGAACAACATCCAACTGTAACAGAGAGAAAGAACAATCCCTGTTATAATAACGGAAAACAAAGGCATAAAGTAGTTTAAGTGATTTACTCAGGTAAAGTTAACAGAAGGTGTCTGTGGATGTGCCTGAAAACGTACCCCAGGGTCCTGAGGTTCTGTCCAGAAACTCAGTTTTTAGGTCATCATTTTTATTATTATAGAAGCATTACATTTTGTTAATATTTATTAATGGTATCATGATTCAGGGAAACACCTGTCAATACAGTTTTATGTTACATAAATGTATAAGTGGAAGAGAGTAATTAGATGGTTAGTGCCCAAATGTTACTTCTAAATGTCTGAATCAGTTCAGCAGCCAAGATCATGTCTGCAAGAATATCCTTACCAAAGCCCAATGTGTATTTAGAAATGGAAGCAAGCTGTCTTGTGTGCTTCATAACTGGTTGTAGGTCATGAAGCTGTTTGCCATGCTCTATGATCACAGTGACATCAGTTTTCCTTTCATCCTTGGAGAACAGAAAGATCAGCTGAAATGAACAGAAGAAGAGCAATGCATTGTAAGAATAAAACCTCTGCACTGTAATTTAGAATTAAGTAGTCTTTCATGATCTACTTCTGCAAAGTACGGTCAGTTACTGCTCTGCTATGATGGTATGTGATCTTAAGTGTTGGGAAGGGAGCTTAGTTAAAAAAAAACAACAGCAAACTTCAGTGCATCTGGCAGTGGAAAAAAATTAATTTTGTTTAATTTTTAATCAGACAGCCTGAGACGACCACTGAGCACTACTTGACAATTAGAATACTGATGAACTGCACACTGTGCTAGCCTGGTTTTAAAGGACAGCAAATAACAGTTAGAATTGAGGGATTCTATTTCATTCCAGTCAAGTCTTCACGTATTTACCTTTTCACTTTGTAAGAATTCAGGAAATGTTTGCCTTGTTGTCTTCCTTAAAAAGCCCACCCCATGGTTAATTATTTTCAAATGCAAAAAGCACAGAAAGAGCTAAGTGGCTTTCTTGAAAGCATTCTTGAAAATATATAAACAATATAAAACATTAATCTTCACTCTTTGGGGCACCTTCAGTGCCTTAAGAGTTTTCTTTTTGTTTTGTTTGTTTGTTTTCACTCTTCCTCTAACATATTTGCAGCTCTCTACCATTCTGCGACAGTTTAAAGTCTTTGGTTTTCATGCTTTCTATAAGTTAGATATTGTAGTTATGGCCTATAGCATGCAATTTCACAAAAGATAGCCAGGTTGAAGGAACAAATAAATTGCCCATGCCTAAAGTATTTATTTCTTATAACCTTTATAAGCAGCTATCTATAGCAAGGCTTAATGTAGTAGGAAATGCTTAATGAATTCAGATGAGTTCTGAAACATAAATTAAGTAGCCTAACCATCCATAGTAGCCATGTCATGCTGGCCTCACTGTGAAATAGATATTTCATTGCCCCCTCTATGTCACATTGTCAAGCAGAATGATATAGTCATACCCTAGCTGGGATAAACGATTCACCCTAGCTCATGTTAGTCTCTCCTTTCCAGTTCCAGTGTCAAAAGTTTGTGGAGGCTGTAGCTGACTGTTCTAGGATGTAATGTTTGGATACAATACTCTCATTTGCTCTTCCAGCATGTGGCTGCTGAAGTTTGAACTGTGGTGCTTCCCTGAGGCCCTGACCCAGGGCTCAGCTCCGCAGTCATTGGGTACTGAGGCGATATTTGGGGTAGATATTTGCTGAAGGTGGCAAAACATCTTAAGGAAGCTCACAGCTGTGTGTAGTCCGGGGCTCTGAAAAGCCAGGCTTGCTGCATCTCTTCTTGGTAGCAGAAGCTGAGTTGAGGCACTGCTGTTAGCACTAAGAGGAGGGAGGCCAGTGTTACCCAAAGCAGTCATTGGCCTGCACCCCTTGTATTTCCAGTGGGGAGCAGAGCAACAGGCCTGACTCTAGGACTTTGGGTCTTCTTTTCAATTAGTTCTTTTTCTCCTCTCCATTTCTGTCAGTAACCAGTACCTCAGGCTTGGGAGGCAAAACTCAGTTCACCGCTGATTATTCCTGATGCATATGCTCACTGTCCTGCATCTGCAGTATCAGTTTGGTGCTATTGTAGCCCATTCTATTTCAGTTCTGAAGGCGTTACTGTGAGAGGCAAAGCCAAGTGTACAGCAGGGAATGCCATTTTTCTAACTGGTTCAAAAGGACACCAACTAGGGATGGAAATACATCTAAGGTGGTACATGTCAGCTTGTTTTGTGAGTTATACTATATCTGTTGATAAAGAGGCATGCCTGAACTTCTAATGTAAAGTAAATCTAGAGTAAACTTTTGTCCCAATACCTAGCAAATGAGTTGAAGCCCAAATCATCCAGATCAAACTGGGATATGCCAAGCCAGTTGTTGCTCTTAAAGGAGAGGTTTGCTCACCAGTTGTGAATTTGCTTATAAGACAATGCATAGGGAAGTTTTCTGTTGAAAAAGTGCTGCTTAAATTTGATTCCTTTGTAAAATTGTTTCAGTTTTGCCTGTACTTTGCTAAAAGAGCATGTGGGAAAATTCTGATCCATATTACCATTCTGATAATTTTTTCCATTAAAAAAATATAGTAAATAAAAGCAACAGGTTTTATTTTTATGAAGTTTTCTATAAAACGTACAATTTAGAACTTTCAAAATTGAATGAAAGAGTTGAAATCAAACCTCAGAATTAGATACATTAAAACAACACATATCTATTTCTATCATGCCAGTATGTAAAAACAATCTGGCTTGTATTTTTCTGCATATTCTACCTCCATTAAAAAAAACCCAAAAAACCAACAAAACAACCTTCATTTAAGAGCTTACAATGTCTTGTATAACCATTCTGTTAGAATTTCTCCTTGCACAATTCCCAGTTCTGGAGTCTATCATTGTTTTTCCTTTTTCTTTGGTATGCATAAAAAAGTCTGTGGAGTGGGAGAACTAGTAAGGAGAACTTTTGCTGTATATGGTAGTTTTATACTTAAAGAGAAGATGCATTTTTAACAGGTGGTTTCAAGTGGATTCCAGGATGCGTGGTAAAATAGGGATGTATCAGCAGAAGTCCTTATTCCTTGGATGCCCATAAAAACTTTCTTTGATTAGATAAATAATGTTACCACTATATTTTAATATTCTTTTTTTTTAACTATTTTTTATTCCTCAGCTGACATTCCTTCAGGAATAGGAAGTTATGTGAGCAGTTACTGTACAGTAAGTGTGTCATGTGCAGCTAGGTAAATTCTCATGCAATGAGGAATAGTCATCATTTTCTTTACTTGTATATACTAAACAATTAAAAAAAAATAATAGTGACACAGGAAAGACAGAGCATTACCTAAATATGATAAGCACGCTTTGGGAGATAGAAGTGCTTGGCCAAATGTTGGAAATAAAACTCTGCCCCACTTGAAATTCCAGCACCAGTAAATGAAGGCCATTGTGTTGGAAGAAGTACTTAATATGTAACAAAGATGAAATATGAAACTGAGATATTTAAGTGAGAAACTTTTCTAAGATCTTGCCTGTGATGTCAACAATCCAGTGGTGAAAGTGGGAGATAGAGTATGGAAGAAGAAATTCTGAGAAGAATCTGAAGAATACCTGTAAGGTGTGGTAGTCCGTGGATGATTGTAGAGGTTTTCATTGTGAACTGGGCGCAGATGAGCAGGAAGCCATGCATTTTAAATAATAAAAGTTTATAAACAGGAACTGAGTGGAATGAGAACAAGAACTGCGTATTTTGTTCAGTCAGAACAAATACAAAGTTCTTCATATTTGTTCAGTATCTTGGTTTTGTCAGTGTGATCTATTATGTGATAAAGATGGAACCAGTGCAAAAGAGGTGGAAAAGGGAAGAGGTGTGGAGTAACATTGAGGAATTACTTTTTTGTGTAGAGGCAATCAATGTTCCAGCTCACTCCTGTATGAGGTGGCTACTTCTCCTGGGCAGGGATGTGAGGTGGGAACTGCTGTTTGCTGAGCAGCTAGGTCTTGTATGTGTGTTAGGCAGCGGCGTCTGCTAGTGTTAAAGTGCAACTGTTTGCCAGAGACAATGAAAGAAGAACATTGGTGGTAAAGAATAGATCGTATGGCATGTATCGGCACATGCTGCATTACTGAGATGCACAGAGCTCCCTGCCTATTAGACAGTACTCTTGCTTGCTTCAGAGCACTGGTTGCTTGTTTGTCAATACATAGTTCTTAGCAGTAAATGCCTGGACACTGAATTTACATTAGAAAGTGTGGGAATTAGGAATGATCTCCCTTGATGCTAGTAGTCTGAGCAGGCACTCTGGCTTCAATTGTTTGCGTTTTTTTTTTTTTAGAAGGTGTAATAATTATATTGAAGTACCATCCTGGGCAAAGCAAGATAAAGAACTAACATTTCCTTGTTCAGTAAGCTGAAGCTAAATAGAGACTTTTTCCCTTTTCCTTCCTCAACCTCTGCTCTGTGGGCCATCAAAGTTACAGTGAAGGCAACTGCATGTTTATTACTGCTCTGACCACTGTGCTGCTCTATGGCGATTCGTACTACTCTGTCACCATAATCTATCTTTCAGCCTTGCTGCAGTATAGGTACGTGAAAGCTACCTGGCATGTCTGACAGTACAGGAGAAACCAAAGGTCTTATGGTTTACAGGTAGAATGTTTTATGGCTTTTGTATACTGAGTTTAGTCCCTGTACTTAATGATTTGAGGCATGTTAAACCAGGAGTATTGGTGAGGCATTCTTTTTAATTATTATTCTAAATGTCTTGAAATTAATTGAAAAAAACATTTTAACTTTTGTTATAAATCACATAAATCATTCTTGATGCTAAGATGAATTGTTTTAATGTAGAAGCATCAGGCTTAGATGTGAAGGCAGGGCACTGGTCAATGTTCACAATTCTTCGTTAATGCGTCCAGATGTCTTAGCAAGCACTACATTTTGCTAAAGACTACAGCTTTTCATAGGAAGGTACATATCTGAAATGCTCATCAGAAGACACTAAAGAAGGAGAACTTTTTATTTCTTAAAATGTACTAATCAGAGAACAAAATGGTACAACTCAGTGTTTTGTACTAACAGTGAGTAGTGTTAATTAAAAGTCAAATTCAGCTGCTTGACTCTGGTTATCAGACAGTCCTCTGAATGTGATCCTCTTTCTTGGGGAAAAATGGATTTTAGTTACTTGTACATGAGTAGTTCTTGGCTCATGTTGTGCAGAAATCTGCAGTATTCACAACTAACAACATTAAAACAGTATACTTGAATTCCTGTCTTCCTGCTTTGAAGATAGTCAGCAGTTTTAAATGTCTCAGCTTGTTCATTTTTTTCTTACATAAATTGTGTTGTGTTTAGCCATTGCTTTTAGAAATCCGTCTGAAAAGAATTTGGTAGATTTCTATTTTTCCAACACAGGAAAGGTTTTGATAATGTACTTACACACAAAGTCAACTATGATTTAAGTTACTAGTTATCTTCATGTTAGTGATACCTTTCCTCATAGAGGTTCTTAAAGTACCCTGTACAGTAATTTCATTACCTCCTGAAGGGTTATCTATTATTTGTGGTCTCCTCTTTATGTTTACGGTCTCAAATATATTAAAATTTGCTTATGAGGCAATGCCCTTTGTCAGTTGAAATACAGTTCTCTCAAGGAGATAATATGTGGTAAGAATTTAACTGTAGAAAAAGTGAACCCATTATCTGTTGTCAAAATTATGCAAGCTTCTTTTGCTTATCAAATCTGTGTTGTTTTTAACGACAAGCTTAAGTGAATCTCATCCATACATGGAAGTAAAAGTTTCTCCAGAAATCCCGAGCAGACCTTGATTTTATCCAAGAAAAAATGAGCAAAATGAGAGGGAGACTCCTTATAACCAGGTCTCTCTAATACTCACCTTAAGGCATCAATCAGATTATCTTCTAAACTGAATAAATAAGCTTGCTCTACTGAGTGGAGTGGCACAATATAATCAAAAGTTCATCCGAATACATCCAACTAAGAAGGGGAGTTATACCACTATATAAATATGATATAAATTATATAAACATAAGCATAATATCACATCTATAAATGTCATGTTGAGTGAGGTCATAGTAGTTTGAAGACCTGTTATTCTTTTGCTATTGTGTTGATTGAAGTTTGCTTATTCCACAGATATGTTTTAACATGCAGATTATGAGTGACTGTTTTAGGAGAATGATGAATGCGTAAATAATTAACATCTGGAAAATGCACCTAGATGCCTCTATCATGAGTGCATAAAAATATCTGGCTAGACATAAAAGACCTGATTAGCAAACTCAAAACATCCACCGGATTCTTTTAAGAAAGCTCCATGATGCTCCTGGAAAAAGAGAGAGGGGTGATTCTTCATTGTTTGGAAAAATTAGCCTGTTCATTGAAGAGAGTGAAACTGCAAGTTTCAGCCAAGTCAACCACATTTTCAATGCAATCAGATCTTGCATCCACAGATACATGCACAGAAATGTAGCCACTATCTTTCCAGTGACTGAGGCAGCAATGTTAATAGGTTCCAAGCACCGACAAGCGCTATCTGTTTCCAGAGAAAAAGCATGGTAATAGGAAACAATTAGGAGAGTGTACACTGAATACAAAACAAGTTGAATAGTTACACTCCTTGTGCTGTTTGATCAGGTAAATATTGCTGTGAGACCTGGAGAGAGCATATTCAGCCCAGCAAAATTCTCCTTGGGTGCTTGGGAGTTAGAACTATATGGCTTGACATCTTTAGTTCGCTTCCTCTTTCTGATCCTAGATACAGCCAGAAGGAAAAAACGTGGGGAGATTTGCAAGCTAACTTCTTTCCTTTATCCTAGTGTAAATATATAGTGTCTTTCCCTCTAGACCATATTTTTCACTAGACATAGGATGGTTGAGGAACTGAGATTACCTCTGTCCTGTGATCAGAACCCAGTAAATCAACTGAACTTAAAGACATCCATTCTTTTGTCTCAGAAGGAAGCTCAGAGAAAACCTCCATTGATTTCAGTTTTAGGAATTTTAATTAACAGCATTTAAGTCCAAAAATAGAGTAAAATAGGAGACAGGGATTTAGAGGAATATCTCTAGTTCTGTAAACAGGCATACTTAATAAAAAAAATTATTATGGAAAAAGCTGTATAGCTACATTTTGGAATTACTCAACATTTTAGAGTACGTCTTGTGTTCAAAAAGGCATCATATGGCACTTTTTCTAGACTTGTTCCTTTTGTTTGTTGTGTATTTAGGTTTACACTTGTTTAGCTCAGTAGGTTATTTTATTTTATTTTATTTTTAAGTTTTTCCGTTTTCAATTGTGCCAGATTTCTGTAGCTGTGGGAAAGAGCTGAACTCTTTGTTGTATATGCTTTTGTTTCATTAGAATTATGGTAGCATTTAAATGGCAATTTTACTCTGGAAAATGACTAGGAGAAATAGTTTCCTGGTCATTTATTAATTATTTATAAACCACTTAATGATCACATCATCTTTGTTATTCCTAACGCATGTGTACCAAAAGCTGATTTCCAGATTACTTTGTGGGGCTAGGGATAATTGAAAAAGAAACCTTGCAGTATGAAAACATAGTCTGCTGGATAAGGGAGGTTGGATTTTTTTGTAGTCATTTGCTGGGGCAAAACTGTATCTAAAGAGTTTTCAGGATTGTCAATAGTAGAAATGTTCACTGAAGTTGACAGTTATTGTGGATGAAATTTTTTTGTGGACCAAATGTGTATTATAACCAGTTCTCTGTTTAAGTAAGTTGAATAAGTGAGAAGGACTTGGGGGTGTTGGTCAGTAAGAAACTGAACATGAGCAGGCAGTGTGCGCTTGCAGCCCAGAAAGCCAACCACATCCTGGGCTGCATCAAAAGAAGCATGATCAGCAGGTCAAAGGAGGTGATCCTGCCCCTCTACTCTGCTCTCATGAGACCTCACTTGGAGTATTGTGTCCAGTTCTGGTGTCCTCAACATAAAAAGGACATGGAGCTGTTGGAGCAAGTCCAGAGGAGGGCCACGAGGATGATAAGAGGGCTGGAGCACCTCCTGTATGAAGACAGGCTGAGAAAGTTGGGGCTGTTCAGCCTGGAGAAGAGAAGGCTGCGTGGAGACTTCATAGCAGCCTTCCAGTATCTGAAGGGGGCCTATAAGGATGCCAGAGAGGAACTTTTCATCATAGGACAAGGGGTAATGGATTCAGACTTAAACAGGGGAAGTTTAGATGAGATCTAAGGAAGAAGTTCTTCACAGTGAGGGTGGTGAGGCACTGGAATGAGTTGCCTAAGGAAGTTGTGAATACTCCATCCCT
>NW_009913255.1:17466-23799 GCF_000696875.1 Nestor notabilis
TAGTGTAGTGTATGGTGTCCCTGCCCATGGCAGGCGGTTGGAATGATGATCTTATGGTCCTTTCCAACCATAACTATTCTATGATTCTATGATTCTATACAAAACCCCAGTTGCCCTCTGTTTTAAACCAAAATGGAGGATAACCAGGGAGAATTTGGTTGTCATCAGAAAAACATAAAGCAAAAAACTTGGTGCTTAATGATACAGTTTTCAGATGGCAGCTTGCCACTCAGACCAGCGATGAGAGAAAAAACTAGTATGAGAATGTCTGTGAGTATTTGTGACAGAGGATGTTCTAGTCTGATACATAAGGAAAATGCTGAGTAGCAATTCTTTTTCCTTAGGACTCTCATACTCTTCAGTAGGCGCTTCTGCTGATGGGTGAATAACTGAGTGTAATTATTTTGGAAATCTCTGTCTGGAGGTTAGGCTCCACCTGTCATGTCTTCTCCATAACTAATTTTCCCTTTCCTTTCTATTCTTACTTATGTTATTTTGAGCTGCCATGATACTGCTTGCTCGTGATGTACCTGGTAGAGATACCACAATACAAAATAGTGTGCCAAACTTCAACCAAATTAACTTAATTGGATATCTGTCAGGATTTTTTGGGGAGAGAAGTCTTGAGGCTTAACAAGGAATGGTATTGTATCTTCCTGATACTTGGAAATTACTTCGGAACAATTTTAATGAAATAATGAAGCTTTGCTGGAGCATCTTATCTTTGTCTACAAACACTTTGACACATTCCATGGATTGAAGTTGAGGCTGATCAGTTCTTAGTTTGTGTTTTCACTTGTAAAATGAATAAAGCATCTATATTTTTATAAGCTACGCTACCATGGCCTTCAGCAACCATTGCAGTTGATTAAAACATTGGGCAGAGCAAGTTTATCTGACTCAATTCATCGGCATCCAGAGGTTATGAACCTCAGCTTATTAGGGCTGTATTAATGATGTGACTAATAGTATAGTACTTCTTCTTTCCAGTTTTGCTCTGGAGGTTGACTTCTATAGCAATAGGTCATCATTAGGGAAAATCCTGGGGTAAAGTCCATTAACAATTCCTGTCTTACAGCTGGAAACTGAATCATATTGGAGAGTCATATTTAGCAGTTAGAACCAAACCCTTACTAGAAAACACATTAGTAGAAAGGGTAAAGTGATTGGGGCATAGGTTTCATTCGCTAAATGAGCAAAACTGAAATGTGTCTCTCATCTATATATTTTTTGACAGGGTGGGACTTTTTTTCCTACTTTTGGTTTCAAAGATGCAAACAGTGTTTGCCTGTGTTTGGAACTACCACATCCATAAACCCAGTCTTTTAGAATGAAAACTGTTGAATCAATGTCCATTGTACAACAGATGGTGTTTATAAAGACGAAATGTACATGTGTGGCAGGATGCCTTTAAGAGAGGAGGCAGTAGTTTATTGTTTTGGAAAACTGCCTTGGAAGAGACTTGGAGAAGCCATTATTGCGCCCCAAGTAGGATCAGATTGTCGTTAGTGTTTTGCAGATCGTCAGTAGGGGAAACCCCATAGTTTCCATTGACAATCTATTCCAGTGTTTCATTGTTACTCTTTTTGGAATGAGTTTCCTAAAATCTCTATCCTGAATCTTGCTGGTTGGTGTTTGAGCCCGTTACTACTTGTTCTGTCCATCACTGGTATGAAGAACAAATTATATTTTTTTCCTTTTTTCCTGTTTTGTGGCTCAGGTTTTCCAGCTCTGATAGTTCTTGTTGCTCTTTTTTTTGACTGTCTATTGATCACATTTTCCTTCAGTATCCAAAACCGTTGGGTAGTGTTATGCTTGTGATTCATAGATTGCAAATAGTGCCCAGTTGACAACACTCCCTCCTTTTTCTTAAAGTTTTTTTTAAACAAAACAGTTACTAACTAGCTTTTCCATGTCTTATATTTGTAGATTGAGTAATTGCTGTTTCTCCAGCTTGTTAAACCTATTTGAATCCTTCTCCAAGTCCTCCAACATACTTGCAGTCCCTCTTAAACTGTCAAGAATATTTTTTCTAGCTATCATCTAGGTTTTTAAGAGAAACACTAAAAAAGACTGGACCCTGGACAGGCCCTTTGAAGCACCACTCGATACACCTTTCTATTTGACAGTGAAACATTGGTCCTCTGGGGGTACAGTTATCTAATTTCTGTTTTCAGATATCATCATAACTTACTGAAGTCAAGATGTATGACAATTACTCCTTTTCTACTAAAAAGGCCTATTAGCCACACAGAGAAAGATTGGATGGTTCTCTCAGCTTCTTCTTAAGAATTCTGTATTGATTACTGCTTATGTCTGTGTTCTCATACAGCTGCACACAGTTGTTTGCTTCATCCAGAAATGTTCTTGAATCTGAAGGTCTGCTTGAGTTGTCTGTGGTTTCTCAGCTTCTCTTTCCTCCTCTCCTAAACATGGCCAATACACTTGCCCTTTCACCTGTCTTCCGTGAGACATCACAGAGCTGCTGTCAGTTTTCATGTCAGTTCAACTATTTTTTTTTTATATATCTTAAATGATATTTGTCAGGTCAACTACATCTGAAAAATTTAATTAATCATCTCTGTTCTCAGTTGAGCACTGACTGTTGTTCCTATTAATTCTGCTTAACACCAGTAGATCTCCTTCATGAAGACTAATGCAAAAAGTCATTAAACCCTCTGGCTTTCTCAGCATCATCTCTTTGTTCTCTCTGACTAGTTGGCTAATGTAGCCTTGCTAGTTGAAAAGGCTGATATCTGCTTTATTTATTTGTTTACAGCTTACCACATAGATATTATGTTGTGTTTAATAGTTTGCATTGTTTCCTTCTTGTGGCTGCTTGTATCTGGAATTGTACGGAAATCTCTGGAGAAGGCAATTGCTCCTTTCTTGAGAACATGCTCAAGAAGGACACGTATCTGGAAGGTAGACTCTGGCAGCTAGGTTTAAAAACAGAACAAATGAGAAGAGTGGGAGACAGGCAGGTAACAGGCACACAGGGGCCAGGAGGAGGCTGGGGTACTTATACACCTAGAAGGGGCTTTATGGCTGCTGAATTACAACAAGGCTGAAGAGGAAACAGTCTGTAAGGATGTGATATGGAGAAAAGAGCTTTGTTTTCAAAGGTTTTTATATCTTTATTATTTAACCAGTCTGAGACTTTCCCATTAGAAAAAAAAAAAAAAAACCAAACCAAAACAAAACCCAAACAAAACCCCAAAACATTGTACTACTTCATGTTTAGATATTTAATGCAAGCACTTTGGTGTATTGGAGCACTCACTTTAACGGCAGGTTATGGGCAGATCCACTTCAGAAGTGTGCCTGACCTGGTCTCTGCTCAGCTGTGATCATAGGCTTCCTTTGTTTCTTATGGTCATGTTTTGTGTCTTGACCTTTTTTCTTGTGCTCCAACTGCTTGTGCCATTCTTTTATGCTCTTCTTTGGTGATCTGACCTGGTTGGTAAGCTCCTTTCCTGTGTTTTAGGTCAATGAGGAAGTTGTGATTTAGCAAGGCTAGTCTCCTGCAACACTGCTGTCCTACATGGAGATAGGCAGAATTTGTGTCCTCAGTTATTTGTTCTCTCCCATGCTGACAACTCTATTTTAATATTTTTTTGTGTGCATTGAGAGTGGCAGTTAATGCCTAATTTCAGGGACAAAAGGTCAGATACATCCATAGCTTTCAGTCCCAACATAAAGTACTTGTTCTTAAACTCATGGCTTCTATTTGTAACAGTCTCTGGCCTGCAGAGGATACTAGCAACCCTGTGCAATCCCTAGGTTATTTTATACATGGCTCCTGTTCTGTACAGCTGAGTGGTTTGTAATAGTGGCCTCTGTATCCTTTGGCATCCTCCTGATCACAGATACATATCTGACCGTATTTGTTAGCTTTCCTTCTTGTTTCCTTCTTGCTAAAAATTTATACTAGCAGGTCTCATTGAATTAAACATCTCCTTCCCAGCCTTCACTGGAACACAGATACTGATGTCTCTTCATTCAAGTACGGTTCAGGACTATGGCCAAGGTATTGAGAGTCCTATCTGGGCATGGCTCACAGCTGCAGATAGACACAGAACAAGCAGATGGCTGTGGTAGTACTGTTTGTCATCATTGGTCTTCTGAGTATTATGACATTTATTGACTGTTCTTTATATCCCTTCAGGAGTTTCTTCCATTTATTACTCACACACATCAGGCCATGGAAAGTATTAGTAAATCAGTGGTAGTTGCAAACTAATGAATTTCCTGTCTTTTCCACCTCTGAACACACAGCCCTGTTATACTGAACCCTAATTGCTTGTAATTTCCAAGAAGAAAGAAACTGGAGTAGAAGATAGGATGTGACTATCTAACCTATAAACCTAACTAAACCTATCAGTGATGAAGGACATAGAAGACTTATATTTAAAATTATGTATAATTAGACTATTATGTTCTGGATGTTGAAGTATAATCTTGGAAGAGAACTGCCAGGCACAGAAGAACATACTTAGACCCAGAACTGGATTATGTGATAAGGAACTTTACTTCAGTTATTACAAGACACTCAAACAACACTTAAAAGACTTTTACTGTGCAAACACATTTCTTGCGGAAAACAGTTTGGCTTCACTGTTGTGATGAAGTGCAAGATTATTCGGTAAATGACCAAGGATATAAAAAGTACTACAGATAATCTGAGGGAAATTTGGAAAAATAAAGTAAAATATACCTCTGTTGTGATGTTTTTTAAAAGATATATTTATATTAGTCATATAGCTCATTGCAGGAAGATGCTGAAGCAGGGGTCAAAGGTGTATTAGATTGTTGTAGGAATAAAGGGAACATTTGCATTACATAAATTCCTTTTCTTGTGTCATGACATAAATAACTAAAACATACATTTACAATTGTCGTAGTTTAAGCCCAGCCGGCAACTTGGAACCACGCAGCCGCTCGCTCACTCCCCCCGCTTTTCCTTCCTCCCCCCGCTCCCGGAGGGATGGGGAGGAGAATCGAAGGAATGTAACTCCCACGGGTTGAGATAACAGCTCTCCAGTAACTAAGGTATAATACAAACCACTACTGCTACCACCAATAAGAATGATAAGGGAAATAAAAGGGGGAGAGGATACAATTGCTCACCACCCGCTGACCGATACCCAGCCCGACCCGAGCAGCGATCTGGGCCTTCCGGGTAACTCCCCCCAGTTTATATACTGGGCATGATATGCTGTGGTATGGAATACCCCTTTGGCCAGTTTGGGTCAGGTGTCCTGTCTCTGCTTCCTCCCGGCTTCCCCTCCTCCCTGGCAGAGCATGAGGCTGAGAAAGTCCTTGGTCAGAGTAAATATTACTTAGCAACAACTAAAAACATCGGTGTTATCAGCATTGTTCCCAGACTGAAAGTCAAAAACACAGCACTGCACCAGCTACTAAGAAGGAGAAAAAATGACTGCTGTAGCTGAACCCAGGACAACAATGTATAGGTTTTCTGTATCCCTCTCTGAATATCTGATGCTACCTCATGTCCAAGACAGATATTTAATTAGGTGAACATTAGCTGTCACCTGGAATGACAGTCTGTATGTTTTGGTTGATAATTCCACAAATGTGTAGAGGAATTGGAAATTACGGAAGCTTTGCCTCGCTCTAAAATTTTATACAAATTTGGTTTTCTGGCTTTTTTTTTTTTTCCCCTTTCATAAAAGATAACAGTTCATTCAAAATCCAAATTAAAAAATAGGAGGAGTAAGCAGAAGCTGGCAAAGCTGAACATTTTCATAGTAAATTTTTATGTGGTTATGAAAATGATGGATTTCATGGCTTATTTTCTTTAGTGTAGGAACAGTATTAATTGTAGTTTGCCATCAATGTTAAACTAGGATTTTGAGTTTAGCCTGTGACAGTATAACAAGAACTTATGCCACCTTGCAGTGCTGTGCAGCTGCCGAAAACCCACGCTCTAGCAAGAGCCTTGAAAAGGTATGAATGCAGAGCTTCAGCTATGTCGATCTTTGAAAACTATTGGAGCAAATTCTACTCTAATTTGTGCCTGTATATAAAATATATATAGTATAAATCTAGAATTACTTCTGTGATGACTGTTGAACAGTTTTCATCAATGCAGCTGGAATAGTGGGTTTGTTCATTGAACAAACAGGCGTGGATTTACAGGGAAGGGAAGGACTAAGAAGGCTAAGCTGTCCAATTAGCATCAGACAGCCTGGCACACTCCTTTGAAGTTGGAGCTGTATCTGTCCCTGAGTGGCAGTAACCAGTGTAGCAAGACTGTAGTAAAGCAGAGGATATAACTACACCAAAATAAGAGGGACTTTGCTTATGTTG
>NW_009913255.1:23963-35557 GCF_000696875.1 Nestor notabilis
CTCCCCACCCCCCCACCCAGAGCTTCCCCCTATAAATTGCTTAGTAACATTTGCATTCTACATTCTAAGTCACTATAATTCAGTTTTCCAATAAATTATTAAGATAAAACATTTCGGTGGTAATACATTTAATCGACATAATGCACCAAGCATATCCCTGCTGTAATTCTGCTGAGGAAAACTGAAATAAAGTAATAACAATGACTAATAGCCTAAGGAGATTTTAAGGGTGTGCTTGGCATTGCCTCTAGTTGTAGCATTGGTACATGAAAATTATTTTCAGGGCCCACAGGAAGATATGCATCTTCTAGTTATGAAAAGTTTGGCCTTACTGACTGTTAACACTTCAGAAATTAAATCTGCAACAGCCGTGTTTGTTTCTACTTCTGAATAACAAAGAGGCTAGATATCCCTCTTAGGGAAGGCTTATGTTTCTTTGCCACCTTCAGAGCTGTGTAAATGAAAGGGATGGAGAACCTTATTGCAGTGACAAGTTACTGGTTCTTCCCTGGCCTTGCTGGTTGCGAACTCCAAAAGGATACAATTCCAGTAGTCTAATCAGGTGCATCTTTGGGGCATCATTGTAGCAGGGTTTGAGGGATGCCCTCCAAAGGTATTGCAAGCCAAGTATGTTTTGCTTTCTTAGGAAATAATGCTTTTCATTATGTTTTTAATTTCATTTTGAATTCAAACATGTATATTCAAACATTCAAATATGTATAAAGATGCAGAGCAGAGCTGTAGGTTTTCTCTGCTTAGTTTCTCTTTCCAATCCAGGTGGTTATCTTGGAGACCAATGACAAGGCATTTGGAAAAAGCCAGAAGAACTATTTCATATGTGGCTATTGGATAAGAGATGGAAATATCAAAGAACTTAGATTTTCAATGTATTCCTTCGACGTATTTTACTTTAGTCTTTAAAAGGCAACAATGTAGCTTTAGATACTTAACTAAATCTGGGGAGATATTATACTTGCTACAAAGCTGAGAAAATACACATTCAGTCAGTTCTTTTATCGTTTCCAGGTGAAAGAGAAAGGTTTCTTGCTCTGCAGTCCTGTGGTTTTCAGGTACTACTTTTGAGTATCTTGGTAGCATTCTGTGATTTAGCTTGCAATTTCAGCAAATTTGATTCAAGGAGACTTTGTCATTTGAGCTTTAGTTAGTTCCAAACCCAAACTCCAGATTTTTTGATAGTAGGAGAATTCCTGACTTTTAATATGGTTTTGAGAACTGCCGATTCTTGGGGATTCTTAGAGACTCTTGTGAGAGACCCAAGTACTCAACGTTTCTCAGGATTAAATTTTGCAAAGGTGTCTACTGTGATGACTTTTTTTCCCCCCCCTTGATATTAAAGCTACCCTATTCTGCCTCTGCTGCAGCACATTATAAATTGCTTTCATATAACCTGTTTCCCACTGAGTTGCAGATACTTTGGATTCAAGAACAGCCCCGTAGAGATTAAGCTTTCCTAGGAATTTTTATTTCTATCAAAGCTTACAATGTTAATATTTTTAGTAAGGCTTTTCAACTTCTGTTACAGAAGGTGTGCTTTCCTAAGTAGATGAGGCATGTTATCTCCCTGTGCGAATCCTTCTCATGTCCCAGGCGAAAAATGGCAATTTAAAATCTTCTATTTGGACTTCATTAAATTAGGCAGAACCTTGTGGTACAAAAACCCAGATGTTTTAAGGCATAAAAATTCTACTCTGTTGCATACACCTAGCCAAGTTAATTGTTTGATAAAATGTTTGTGGTGAAGCAGCAGTTAATAGGAGAGTGGCAGATGTCATACACAGAAGTGTCCATTTCGCTGTGGTGCTCTATGGTCTGTTGTGACAGCTAAATGAAGCAGCTCAACAGCTGTCAGCATGTTAATGTTTTGGATTAAATAAACACACTTGGAAGAACTTTCCTCTGATTTTTCAGATGTAATGACTTTGAAGGCAGCCGTCCTTCTTTGCAGATGAAGTTTGAAGTGTTCTATGAGGCCCAGATGAAATGAGGAATAACACTGGACTCTAAGGTAGATGAGTATGTTTTAGTTTCTTTGGAGCTGTGTAACTCTGAACCTCAGTGGGGCTTACAAATCCCTACTCAGTCTAAACACCCAATTTAAAGAAGGGTTAGAGTGTGGTAGGTGCTCTTCTTCCTTTGCTTTATAGTCATTAGTAAGCATAGAGAAATAAATATAAGAAAATAAAAGCTTTTAACTTGTGAAAAGTGAGGAGACACATCAATCAAAAATGCTAGATGAATAAATAAAACTCCTGTTCACTTTTGTTAAATTCAGTCCAGAAGACTCAGGGCTGAATGCATGATCATTTAAAAATACTTCTGGTTTGCTTTTTTGTTGATTGGCGTTTGCTTTATAATGTAGTCAACTGATTCTCCAAGAAATCTTCTGTTTTGCCCAAGGGTTTTCTTGATTGTTTTCCTGACCTCAACTGTTCTGGAGTTGCAGTGTCTGATGTGGGTGTAGTATATGGACAGATTCTGCTGTGTGTAGCTGGCCAGTCCTTGTTCATTTTCAAATAGCTAATGTGTTTCATAGGATCTGAGAGTGTATCCTTTATTGTTGTAAAAAATACAGCTGGTGGAATTCTCTTTGGCATGATACTTTTCATGCTTGGCTGTCAAATTAAGTAGGGGCATATCTTTCAGCATCAAGGCTGCTCAGGAGCAATGAAATAATCATCATAGTTTTTTCCTCTCCACCTTGAATTCCTGTTGCTGTTTTTTTTCTCTGACTGTCTTCTTCCGGCTGTGGCTGGCAGGCTTATGTCACAAAACAAGAAACACGTGGGACACCCAAGGTCTAGACCATTCACTCAAGCTTACAGGAATGAGTGAAGATTTATCATCATCAGAGCATCTTAAAAGCTGGAAAGAAGCATTTGTGATGGCATCTGAGGAACCACAAGGGAGCGAGCTGCATCTTTAGCTGCACCTGTGGATGGAACAACACCTACCATTCCCAACCTCTAATTTTGAAAGAGTGCAAGGATGCGCAACTACTACTCAATGTCTTTAGCCTCCTGCTCTGTCCTCATTTGTTCACCAAAGAAAGTGGAAGCTTAGTGAGCTCTTGGAGAGCTTCTTGCCTCTCCTGGTGAGAAATGCGCCAGGACCATGGAAGTCTGGAGAAGGGTTTTGCCTGGGAACTCTACCAAAAAAGTAATTTTTATGACTTTTTCTACATTAACCCTAGGAGCTTTATTTCATAGCCTTCATTAAGGAAGATAAACCCAGCAACAGATAGATAAACTCACTCTTTTAATATCTGGGGGGTTTTGTTGTGATTGTTTTAGGTTTTTTGGTGGGGTTTTTTTGTTGTTTTGTTTGTTTTGGTTTGGCTTGGTTTTTTTAATGCAAATGCATGTATGACAAGCAATGACAAATATTACAAACATTTCTACGAAGTAAGTGGAAGCACAGTGTAATACTGGTGGTAAATGAGGGTTGCTGCAACTTAGGCAAAGAAGCTTGCAGACTTCTGTTGCTTATGTTCTTCATTTGGTTACTATTTCAGCAATCTGCAGTCAAAACTGTGTGGCACCCACCCCACATTTAGTCCAGAGAGATCCAGGAGAGCTCTTAATAGCCATTGCTTCAGAGCCCAGTGGGAACAAGTCTGGCAGATTTTTTTTCTGGTCTGCTGAGGCCATTGGATAGTGGTAGTATACCAATGAAGCAAAAATGTCTTTGCATTTCTCTTCAGTCACTTCTTTTGCCTCCTGAATTATTGCACTACTCTCATCAATTAGCAGGCAGGCCATGCGGCCTTGCTCAGTGAACTTTCAGCATGCCTCCCTCTTCTCTCCTGTTTCTCAGACCAGATATACCCCTTCCAGTTCTCACACATCTGTCCATCCTTCTTTGGTCTGACCAGGTACGGCTATTCTTAAATAATTAAAAGCCCTATTGAATGGTATGGAGAAGATGGAAAAGAGGTCATCAAAACCCAAGGTGGTTACCCTGATTGCAGGTAAGTCAAATATGTAGCTTTTAGAACAGTGCAGGGTCAACAGGGCTAGAAAAATGTATAGGTTCACTGCAGAATATTCTCAGTTCTGTCATGGGCTGCTCATTTCAGAAGAGTTTAAGGCAGCCTGTTTAGCCCTATTCATCTGCAAGCAGTTGAAATTCCAACTGGAGTTACATGGTAAAGGTACTTTTTTATTTAGATTTATTTATTTTACTTAGATTTATTAATCTAGCACTCAGGGATATCATTATGCTTCAGAGTATGTGTTACCTTCCTCTGTAATAAGAATAAAGTCAGAATAACTCAGGGCATTTCAGCTGAATAGCTAGATAACAGGGCAGTTTGTTTCTTGGTTTGCTTTTTTGTGGGGTAGAGGGTGGGAAGAGTGTGTTTTGGTGGTGGTTGGTTTGTGTATTTTATTACATTTTCTTAACAAGTTTTGACATTCACAGACATAAGTGAAGTTGGTAAAATATGTGGACCGCAACATCTAAAAATGGGATCCTTAATGTGTTGTCAAGACTGTCAAGGCTTCTGAACTGGTTTTGATACCACACTAGAGTAAGAAGTACATGTCCATTAGTTACTTTCGGGCTTGAAAGCAGCTCTGATCACAATAATTTTTCACTAGCTTCTCTTTCATGCTCACCCTTAAATTCTTGTCTAAGCAAGAGCCTGGCATGTAGATACTTTATATTTTTGAAACCTCCAAAAATCTGTTGCTAACAGCTGCTTTTTTTCATCTCAATAAGCAGATTTCTCCTGAAAAATACTTTGTTGCCCTTACTTTTTACCTGTATGACAAATAAATGAGCCTTAATTACTGGTTTTGTAGGCATTGAGTCTCTTTCAGGTTTTGATTTCTAACTTGAAATTGGGTAAATAAAATAAATGCTATCTCTATGTCAATAGACGGTAATGAAGATTAAAAAGTAAGGTGCTACTTCCGTAGCTTTGCAACAATAGAATAGAAAGTAGAACAATGAACTGTAAATGTATCTAATTACATAAATAATGCATTTGTGTAATTGTCTAGTAAGGGTGTGCTAATGAATCAATTATTTTTAATTGTAGGATGTTCAATTGTTTCAGAAATATAATTCACTGTAATCAAGAATCAGTTAAATTTTGGTAGTAATTGTATTTATTAAATTTTATAAATCGTTACATTACAGAAATATTTTCAAAAAATGAAGTATTAAGGGACTTTACTAGTATTATGTGTTTATACCATTGGGCTGGTAGGGTGGTGCTTACTGTAATAGTGCATGATAAAGAAGAAACATTTATTTTCTTCTCACCTTTGTTTCTGATCTCATCTGATCTGTGAGGATAAACAAGGGTTTAGACTTGCAAAGTACTCACAACTCTTGGCTTGCTCTATGAAGAAGGCTTTGACAGAAACCAAGTGTCCTCATGTGAGGCTCCTCGAAAGCTGTAAAACATGTAGTCCTGACCACATTGTAAGAATAGTGCTTTGCACAGTGGGGTGCTGTGATATAAGGAATTCCTGCCTGCCTCCCCCAAATGCCCTGGCAAGCCATCAGCGCTAGGTATGCTTTCTTTTCTGAGCTGTTTTTGGGTTGTAGTGTGTCATGTGGAATTGTTAGCTTTTACCCAGCACTAGTTACTGTTCTTTTTGCAAACAAAACTTCAATAATTTTAATTTGAATGAACTTAATGTACATGCTGTGCACAGGTGAGGGTTCAGTCTGCCTTCCCATGACTCTGGCTATACAAATATGAAGGACAAACAACTAAATGAAGTCGATACGACTCTAAATGGACAGTGAGCTGACCAGGTAAATGAAGAGAGCTCTGTTTTAATATAGACCTCTTTTTGGTATCATCTGCAGATGTTTTCTTAATGCTGAACGCTTTGTGGCCTTTGTAGAAAGGGACAGTTTTGAGGCTTTTTACACTGTGGATGGGAGAGTGGATTAACTGCATGAAGTACAGACCAGTTGGTGTTTCCATGGGTTTACGGACCCTGATCAACATACTGGACCAGCTTGTGTGCCCAGGGAAAACTGAAATCCACACTAAATAGTAGCTAATGCACACAACTCCCCGCTAAGGGAAGGTGTTTATGGACCTGTGATCTACTACTACATTTCCATGAGAAGAAGCTTTTTTTTTTTGCAGCAAGTGTGCAAAATATGTAGCTAGTAAATATAAAGAGTGCCATCTACTGACGTGTAAGGGGAGAATAGGTATGTGGCATTGTCCAAAAGTGTGCCAAGTCAATAAAGTTGTTACGCTCCAAATGGCTTCCTGACTGTAGGTGCAAGCATTGAGTCTAGTCTAGGCTTGTCTTTGCCCCGTAGTGCCATAAAAGGATCAGGCAAGCTGCCTGATGTAATCTCGGTATTCCTAAAAACTTGTCCTTGTAACCAAAAGCCCAAGATTGATGTGCAAAATTTCAATGGGAAGGAGTGTTGGGGTTTAATTAAAATTTTTTAGATCAGGCTGGGAAACATCTAAACTCTTTATTTTCTGAAACTCTTTGGCCTGGCTTCACTGGAAACCTGGCATAACCCCTCCCTGTCCTTAGGTCTGTTGCTGGATGGGCTGTGGAGGAGCTGCAGAACTGAGAAACTGGGTCATCTTCCCCTTATTGGTTTTTTGATTTGTTTTTGTGTGTGTGTGTGGTTTGGTGTTTTGGGTTTGGGTTTTGGGGTTTTTTTCTTTTTTTTGTTTTGGGTTTTTTTTTTGGTTGGGTTTTTTTTTTTTTTTTTGAGGAGGGTTTACTTTCTGGCTTGTTTTTTTTTTTGGGGGGGGGGTGGTGTTTGTATTTTTATAGGTTTTTCCCCCCCCTCAGGAAACTGAGTGCTGAATTCTTATTTACTACAGAAAAGTGCTCTATCAGAAAATATCTATCACTACATATTGCTCCTTACTTTGACAAAAAGAAGTCACCAGAATGACTTGCTTTCCTGTCTATGGGGGCTAATTATTTGAGTAGTGAATTTCTGAAGTTGAGGATGAAGAGAATAATTGACCTTTTGTTTGTATGTTTGTTTGTCTCTTTGCTTTCTGATACTGATTTCTGAATGTAAATAGTGTGAGTGGAAAAGAGCACAGTAAAGAAAAAGGAAATTTTAGGCTTTCCCTCCACCCCAAGCACACCAACTTACTGCTCAGAAAAGGTTAAAAAGATAAGTCAAATGTTAGGAAATACTAGGCTAGGAGTGAAGAGCAAAACAAAGACAAGGAACACAGAAGGGAGGAAATGGTTATTCTCTACTACTTGCACTGGAGAAACTGGGAGGCAACCAAATTTTTAAAAACATTACTGTGCATAGATGGAATTGTGGAACTTGGTACCGCAGTATGATCTGAGAGTCAAAATAATGGGATCGTGAAGAGTTCATGAAGAGTACTTTGACTGTTAAAAGTTGCCACAATTGCAACCTTTGACTTGGAAAGCCTTTTCTCTTCTAACTTGCAGCAATCAGCATTGCATGTCCAGGAAGGATCGCTGTATTCTTATCCCATTTCTTGTATTTTCCTCTAATTATGGCCTGCTGGCCCTAGGAGGAAATAGATTATTAAACCAGGTGGGGTTTTAGTCTTAACCCAAAGCAGCAGGAGACAGAAGAGAACCTTGCCTCTTACTGTGTGCCTGCAGATTCGTGCCCTATTTTCTGTTTGCACTGTTTGTGGCCCAAAGAGCTGAATAATTTTTGCACAGGTACAACTGGATGACATTTAGGATGACTGGTAGGCTCTGCTCAGGGTATCCTTCAGGAAGGGAGGGAGGCATGCCCAGAACAGGATTCCTGACTCTACGTTGTAGTACAGGTGCCTAAAATAACTGGGGATTGTGGTGCCAGTCTTACAGATTCCCAAGGCATTTATTGGCTTTATCCCTTAATTATGAACCAAAGACAGTATTCTTCAGTTCATCTGTAAATATCTCTTGAGGCTACTTGTCAAGAGAATTTCTTCTGGCTTTTCAAACTCAAGTGAACTATTTTGATTATAAGATAATGTAACATAAACATGTCACTAATAATGTGAATGTAAGTATGCTACACGATTTGCATTAGATGTTTGAAGTGGAAAATAATGTACAAAAATTGCAAACTTCTGCAGCTGGAACTCCTGTAGGTGTCCTCAGTTTCTTCCCACCTGCCTACCTTTCAGACACGGCATGCCACCTACTAGTTTTCCATGAAAGCTTTGATTGTCAAAGCAATTTTACTTGTTTATCATGTTAACTATGTAATTTGCCTCACATTGAAAGTAACCATTGGCCCAGAACAACAAATAACCTTCAAAGGATGAAGTGACTCTTTCCTTCTGTCTCCTTTGTTGTTTGCTTTCCTTCAGTAATTCTTTTCCATTGAGGTGATGCCAAAGGGCCTTGATTGAGGAATAATACTTATGTGCCATTTATGTGCCATCTTCATGTATATAAAGAAAAAAAAGGAACAAGAAGAGAGAAAGGTCTTCCAGTCAGTTAGCAAACCTAGCAGTCATGCCAGCTTCTGAAACTGGTTGCCAGTTACGTTTGGTAATCTCTTCCTATAATATAAAACTTCTTGTCACTAACTTTGTTAGTAGAGTTCCTCCTGTGGTGTCAACACTCACATTTAATTTCTGGGATCATTCTTTAGAATTTATATTGTGCTTGCATGCAATCTAGTGGTAGTATGTCTGTTGAGGATGGTTTCACTGAAGGAGGCTGTCTGGAAGGGTATTAATGTCCTGATGCAGCTGAGTCTTGTGAGTTTGCATCTGGAGACGGAAATGTTGCCCTGACATCCTTTTGGGTTTTTTGTTTGTTAAGTGATGGTGTATGTCTAGTGTGAAGACATGTTCTTAAGCAAAGTTAATTCTGTGTGATTGAAATCATTTGCTTGAGGATGTCAGTTGGATTAGAAATCTCAGTCCTTGCAGTGCTATACCACTAGTCCAGGAGGTCACACTTTGGCAAATACAGAGCTCATGCATTTCTTGCAGTGATAATACTGTCAACTCCAATTTACAGCAGTCTGGTTTAATGCAGAGCTTACCAATAATTTGTAGTGATCAGAAGATCAATGAGATTTAGTGTTCACATTCTGAATGAACAAGTAAGGGTTAGGTAGCCTCCTGGGGGCTCCTTTCTTGTCTTTGGCTGCGACAGCTCAGAGTCCTCCAAGTTGTAGCTGTAATTCATTGATGTAATTTTAATTTTTGGATGTAAAAACCCAAACACTTGATGTTTTTAAAGTCAGCTACTCATGAAAGTTAAATCAGAGGTCTGTGTCAGTGATGGAATTTTATCCACTTGTTTTTTAGCCATACAAATGTAAGCAAACCCTGGCTAATGGCCTCTGTTGTTAGCAGCAGCATGCGCTGACACAGCGGTGTGGTTGTGTAGCAATCTTTCTTAAGGGCTTTCTTTTCCCCATGGGGTGACCTCTTTCCTGGCTCATTGAGATAAATTCTCTGAGATTCTTGACCTGATCTGATGGAGGTGGAACTGAATGGCAGTTTTAAAATCAGCAGTCTCCACATGAGCACCATGTCTAGCACATATTGTGCTTTTCAAAATTAAATCAAAAAATGCCCTTCCTGCACCCAAAACCCAGCCATGGCTTTAGCATCTTCTGGCACAGAGGCATTTCCTGCAACCTGTTGAATTAAAGGGAATTTTTCCCCTCCTCTCCCCGTACACGATTTTTGTGTGTACAACTCTGAACTTGCCCAAAAAAACCCCTTACTGAAAGCAGCAAGGCATTAAGAATAAATTGCTGAAAGCACTACTGCGAAATGTGTCATGCAAAATCATGAAGGAAAAAGAGCCAGCAGCTGTTACTGTGTTAGTAGGAGAAAAACTCTTTCACAACGAAATGCAAGCATAAGAAAGAGGAAAACATATTTTAACTCTCCTAAGCACTAGAGTTCCTTTTTATTTTTTCTTTTTAATAAATCTGAAATCTGTTCTCTTATATTGTCATCTATTGCAGCCCTCTCAGAAGGGAATGACTGAGGTCTGAGATTGCACACTTGATGTGAAGCCACATCTGATTTAGAGGGGCAAGAAGAAGGGTGTTAGAAAATAAGGTTTGTCTGACAAGAAATGCAAATTAGCTGTAATACTTGTTAATTGTAGTCCTGTAGTTTGGTCAGTGTATGTAAAATTCCTTCACTAAATTACAAGATCAATCTGGATTTTGGCATATTTGCAAATGTTTATTGTATTTATTTTTCACACACATCAAATGCATGTATGTTAATATATCTGTTTTTAAAAGAAATCATGCATAAACTACAATTTGTTGTATAAGAATGATATGAAAACACTCTTATTCTGAAGTTTTTGTACTCAAGGGTATTTAAGAAAGCCAAAACAACTTCTCAGTTACAAAATAGAAAATTTCTAAGATTTAGGGAGGGTTGTCAAGAATTTACAAGTTATTTTTGCCTCACACAAATGATGCCAGGTACCAAATAGTTACGGTAAATTTGGTAGACTATTGCTCAGGATCCAGTATCTCCTAAACTCTAATGAGTACAGACTCTGGATGTGTGGATTTTATTAATATTCCTGAACTGAGTCATATAGGCATGAGTTGTTTGAGGTGGCATTGCAGTTTTTCCCAAGCTACTTAATACTTTCTCTGGAAAACCTATACAGATTCTGCACTTGCTGCTGGAGGAAGCTGGCACGTTAATCCACTTTGCTTACTCTGCAGTTACTTAATTTTTCAGGAAACTTGGCCTCAAATTGCCAAAAGTGCTCCTCTGAAGGAGCTTTTATTATTGTTTTAGCTGTGTAAGAAGTGATAGCATAAAGGATTCTTCTGCTGCCACATTGCATTTTAAGATTCAGATAGCAAATGGTCTGAGCAGATGTTATGGCTTAACCCTACTGGCAGCTCAGCTCCACATAGCCACTTGTGCACTCCTCCCTGGTGGGATGGCGGGAGAATCAGAAGAGTAAAAGTGAGAAAACTTGTGGGTTGTGATAACAACAGTTTAACAGGTAAAGCAAAAGCTGCCCATGCAAGCAAAGCAGAACAAGGAATTAATTCACTACTGCCCATCAGCAAGCAGGTGTTCAGCCATGTCCAGGAAAGCAGGGCTCCATCACAGGTAATGGTGACTTGGGAAGACAAATGCCATCACTCCTAACACCCCTCCTTTCCTTCTTCTTCCCCCTTCTTCATGCACTGAGCATGATGCCATATGGTCTGGGATATCCCTTGGGTTAGTTGGGGTCAGCTGTCCCGGCTGTGTCCCCTCCCAACTCCTTGTGTACCCACAGCCCTCACTGGTGGAGTGGGATGAAGAGCAGAAAAGACCTTGACTTAGTGTAAGCTGCTCAGGGGTAGCTAAACCAGCCCTCTATGATCAACACTGTTTCCAGCCCATAGCAGCTACTATGAAGAAAATTAACCCTATCCCAGCCAAAACTAGCACAGCAGAGCAGTCTTGTCTCAGGCAGTGTGGCCAGGATACATAGCTTGCTTACTGATGGCTCTCTGCGTTTGGTATTTCTAAGTCTTTTCCTGTCCCTGCCATTTGTTTTGTTGACTGTTTTCAAGTGCATAACTGCTCCTAGGAGCCTGTAATTGCAAGGTCACTCTAAGGTGAAGCTGTGCCTTGTTTA
>NW_009913255.1:35596-44089 GCF_000696875.1 Nestor notabilis
TGTATGTTGTTGCCTTGTCCTTTTCTTGAAACCTTTGGGTAGCTCAGCATGTTATATACAATTGATTAGGAGCATCAAAATCTCTGAGAGTATCTGACTGAGGCTAACGTAGCTTCAGTATAATTGGCAGCTTTGTGGAGTCTCTGCTTGAGTCTTAGGTGGGCATAGTAAGAAAGCTATTCTGATCTGATATTTGATTTTGAGGGTGAACTACTCCTCCTTTTCTTGAAACCTTTGGGTAGCTCAGCATGTTATATACAATTGATTAGGAGCATCAAAATCTCTGAGAGTATCTGACTGAGGCTAACGTAGCTTCAGTATAATTGGCAGCTTTGTGGAGTCTCTGCTTGAGTCTTAGGTGGGCATAGTAAGAAAGCTATTCTGATCTGATATTTGATTTTGAGGGTGAACTACTCCATATTCCCTGATTTTTCTTGCCATCTTCTGCACTTTTATTGCAGACAATGAAACCCAGCAGGTATTTACTCTTCCCATTTGTTTACAAAAGCATTGCTTTTCCCATACCCATGGACGTGACTGCTCTGTATCACCCAGCAGCTAGTGTCTGGAGGAAACTTTTTAAAAAGAATTTTATTAGTTTTGTAAGAGTTGAGACTTTCTTTGCCATGAATGCAAAAATGAGGAAAAGGTCAAACTATGTAAGGGTGCTGCTTTGCCAAGCAGCTTACTTACAGCTTTCCATTGATGTTCAGTCTACATGTTTGCTTAGCCATTAGTTTGGTTAGGAACACCTACGGACAGGAATCTATCATTTCCTCACTGAAAAAAAGCATGGGCTAAAGCTTTGTTTTAAAACAGATTATGGTTGCTAAGTAACAGTCTTCCCTAAAATGAGTCTCTTCCTCAAGAACTAATCCTAAAGTCTTAGAAAGTGAGAAATTAAAGACCTGATAGACCTTGTGCTGTCTACATGATTAACAAATGTTTTGAGTTAAACCTTGATCCCACTGTTGTTAGTGGAGAAAGCTTCCACTGGCTCAATGACATTATTTCTCTGCTGATTCTCATCCAGAGTAGAGAAATTTGTAGTCTAACATACCTATTTGGCAAATTCTGTTCTTTGTAATTAATTACTATAATTTTTTACGTTTCTTCCACCTTTTCACGTTTGCAGTGGTTTTTTGCTTTGTTTCTGAGGCAGATAAACACAGAAATGAGATTGGATATTGTCATTAAATCAAAAGGAGAACGTTTCAGGCTTAGCTACATGTTGATCAGCTAGTGATGTCTGCTTCCATCAGTGCACATTTGCTTCTCTGTGGGTTTTATTAGTTACATGCGTGTAATGCAGCTCTGCTTTTTCTTGCAGCACTCACAAAAGGACAGGAAAGCAGATTTAGGTTTTAGGTTGAGGACTAGAAGCACGTCCTTCTCGTTCACAGCTGGTGCTTAATACTCTAAGTCACAGCACCTCTTGGTCAAGTCAATAAGTTTCTTGCAGTGCAGAGATGCCCAGGGTAACCCAGTGTCTGGGTTAGTAGCAGGGATGGAGGCATGTCAATGAGGGTCTGCACCTGAGCGGCTGAGCTCTGCCGGAAGAGGTTTATTAGCTCCAATGAAGTGCTGCACTAAGGCATTTGGACCAGGGTTAGCTCACCTGTGTAATGCTGTGCTGAACAAAGTAAACAAATGAGCATTGTCAGGCATTTGCTTGGAAGTTTAAGCACTATCCACCCACATTGTAAACATGTCTTCCAGTAATTTTATTGGTGAACTTCTTGGTTATGCCATATGGTTTCTATCTATTTCTTTCTCATTTGAAGGTTTCAAAGCTGTTGACAGCTTACAGAAGTTGGTAAATATTACTGAAGTTAAAACTACTTTTATGTTTTTTCTGGAAAAGTTTGGGGACATAATTAGACCTTGCAAACTGACTTAGAATGTGGGTTTCTCACTCAAATATGTGGGAAGCCAGTTTCTCAAGTCTCTCAAAATGGTTAAACTTCTTCTCTGGTTTTCAAATGCGATTTTAAGGACAGTACTGATGCCAGCATTAACACAAGATCATTATTTTGTGTCTTTGCAATTAACTAGACAATACAGCAGCATGAGTATTTTAAGCATACCATTTCCCAGCCACTTGGTATTTCAGGCATCTGGGCCTAGTGCACTGATGGGTTTTTTGCCTCTGACATGAGCTTTTGTGTTTGGTTTTCATACATTGTCCATCCTGTCCTCACTGTGATGTGCTTTTAGTGATGCTCGGCTCTGTTGCACTCATGCTTGAACTGCTCTGAACTCCCTTCTCAGACTGGAGACTGGCTATTTAGAGCATGTCTCATTGAACGGGAAGTCTGTGCAGAGCTATGCTCTCAGCTGAAGAGCTCCTGGTTCTTCTGCAGTTGCCAAAAATATGGGAATAGGTAACCCATGTTCTAGTGGAAAGTTTAGCTCTAAGTGGGAGAATGCCCCTCGATCTCCTCCCCACCAAAAAGGCACCCAGAACATCACCAGACTCAGGAATAAGGGAAGCTTATGCAACTGTATTGTAAACCAGGGACTATTAATTTATCTTCCTCTCCCTTCAGATGTAAGTCACTGAAGGTTGTTTTGTCCTTGTCTGTCTAAATGTAATCTCCTTACAGGCAGCTTGTTTTTTAAAATGAGGCAAAAAACCTGTAAACTCGCATCCTCTCTGCCCTTTTCTCAGTAAGAATACTGAACTGAGAAAATCCCACCTGGTAAGTGTAACCTGTATCCCTTCACAGAGGTAATTATTTTGGTGTGTGTTAGGATCTATTTAAAGCATTTTCGTGATTGCATCCATTTAGCCAAGTGATTCAGATTGTTTGTAGCAGTAACCAGCTCCCTCATTACTCACCACTCCATGAATCTTTGTCAACTAAAGCACTTAACCACCAAAGATTTTCTATTCTCATTCATCAAAAATATCCTCAGATCATCAATTAAAAATATTGATGAGAATTAAACCAAAAATGATCTTGGAGGAACCTTATTGTTTAGTTGCCCAATTCATTAATATTTTCACAGTCACTTTATTTTCAGATGTGCTGGTAAAGTTGTTTTTAATACCCTTAGTGGATGTTGCTATTTCTGTATGCTGTCATTTTTAAACCAGTAAGATTTTTAAATCAAGATGTCATGTAGTGCTAAGTAATTTATTTATTTTTTTAAATCCAAGTGCTTCATCAACAGAAATGCTTTTAATGTCCAACCTCATATCGTGTCAAAAAAGGTTAGTGAGTCGTTTGACAAGACCCAGTTACTGTGGAACTTGTTGACTGCAATTGTTTCTTTGTTGATAGTCTCTATTTTTGAATGATCCATTTAGATCTCTTAGGAGCCATATCAGTTTACTTAGACTTTAAATCTGTATCAGCTTATCAGCACCACCTTTTTTTTTTTGTTATGTTTTTTTTTTCTCCCCTTTTTAAAGAACTCCTACCTATGGAACAAAATTTTCATTTTTGTAATCATAAAATCACCTGCCTTTTTCAAGAGATTTCACTATAATTAACAACATTGGGGGAAGCTGTGTATCCAAAGCATTACCTCTTTCAATTCAACTAGTAATGTATGTGTAATTTGTTCCCAATTTTCAGCAGTACTTTTGTAATATTCTGTGGTCCCAAAATATAGGTATGGCGATAGCTGCTTAAATTTTTCGGAAAATGGCCCTTGTAAAAGTTCATATTGTATTCTTTAGTGTTTGGTGTACCACGTGCTGCTTCACAGGATTATATGCAACACAATAACAGTTGCATTTAACTGGTTTTCAATTCATCAGCTAACTTTTAAAGTCAGTTTTTAACTCCATTGTCAGTGAAACTCAGTATTGCATTACCTCTGTTGGGTGCTGAGCACGGTCAGTAAATAAATTATTGTGCACTATTTCAAAAATCTATAAATATAAGCTATTTACTAGACTGTTATTCAATATAAAACTGTCCCCCTGCCCTTGACATCATGGACAGCTATTGAAGGAAAAATTTGCCTGTTTTCTAGTGATACTTGCTATTTGGAAGGAACTGAGTGGATGACCTCCAGTATCCCATCTTTGGGTCAGAGTTCTCAAATTCTACATTATCTGCTGGAAAGACGACACAGACACAGTGACATACCATGCCACTGGTAAACTTCAATTTCAGTCTCTTAGTATTACAACGCATTCTACTGGGTTTCAGTTTTATTTTCAATACTTTGTTTTTTCCTCTGTACTGTGTCCAGTTCTGGGCTCCTCGGTACAAGAAAGACAAGGAGCTACTGGAGAAGGTCCAGTGGAGGGCTACAATGATGATCAGGGGGCTAGAGCATCTCTCTTACAAGGAGAGATTGCAGGAGCTGGGCCTGTTTAGTCTAGAGAGGACTGAGGGGATCTCATTAATGCATATAAATATCTCAAGGGCAGGTGCCAGGAGGATGGTGCCAGACTCTTTTCAGTGGTGCCCAGTGACAGGATGAGGAGTAATGGCCATGAACTAAAACACAGCAAGTTTCACCTCAACATGAGGAAGAACTTTTTTACGTTGAGGGTGGCAGAGCACTGAACAGGCTGCCCAGGGAGGTTGTGGAGTCTCCCTCTCTGGAGATGTTCAAAACCTGCCTGGACACATTCCTGTGTAACCTGCTTTAGGTGGCCCTGCCTTGGCAGGTGGGTTGGACTAGATGATCTCCAGAGATCCCTTCCAACCCTAATGATTCTGTGATTCTGTGATCTTAAATTCCTTTTGCCTTTTACTTAGGCAGCTAGTATTCATTGATGGGCAGGTGGGGTATTCCTTGGGTTTTGTTTAGTCTGTTTGTTTGAAAGTACCTTTGAAAGGTTCAGTGTGATTGGATTTATGTTGTTGTGAGACTTGCTTATAGAGTGTTCCTGCCTTAATTATTCTACTGAATGAAAAACCTTCCTGGCTACCCCGTCAGGCGTACTACTTTAGAGACTGAGATTTTACAAAGATGGGACCCACTGGAGCGTAAAACTCCCTCCATCGTGATAGGCTTTTCAGGACTTCACAAACCAAAACCTACCTCTCAGTCCCCTGCCAACATTTTAGCTCACCCACAGTTAGCCTTACAGATTTAGCAAACTCCTTGTTCTTGAGGGAAAGGAGACATTTATGGCCTAACTTTCCAGATATTCCTCTCCTTCAACAGCCTAAAGTCTTCCAGGATCAGTGGAACACAGGCTGGCAAAGAAAAAGAGGTACCAAAGGAGGTTACTCCCAGAGGAATCGCTGTCATCTTTACTCTTTCACTTCTGGAAGGAGGAAAACTGTCCTTGTAAAATGTCCTGATCATTCAAACACTCCACAAGCTGCCCTTCAAAACCTTGTGGGCAGTCTGTGCGCTTTGAGCTGCATGGTAGTTCAGTTCTTTCCTCCAGCTGTTTTTTTTCTTCTCTTCAGATGCCTCATTCAGCATTTTGACATACCTTAGGTCCATCTGTGAAGATCTACTTTCAGCCAGACAGCTTGCAAATTGCAAATTGACATTGCAACTGGGTATTTATGTATTAATGAAATACATAACTTGAAAAGGCTTATTCAGTCTTTTACAGACTAGAATTGCAACACTGGCTACCAGTTTACCTTGTCACCAACAATATGGACATTAGAATACCTTGACCAATTTTAAAAATTACGGAAGTAATAAATACCTTCATTATTTTTTCCAAACTTATTTCTCACAAATGAATGATTTGTCTTTAGAAGTAAAACAGCACTTTTTTCTGCATGATTTCCAGAACTGCCCTGAGAACGTATAATTTTATTAGATAGACAAGAAGAGAGAAACTTTACAAGAAAGAAATAGTCCATCAGGTATCAATTATATTGTGTCCTATTACCTTACACTTACTATTTAGATACGTGGTGAATTTAGAACAAACTGCTAAGTAATTTCAGTAGGGGTTTTGCCATTATTTTCTCATATTTGTGCTTTCCTTTCTTTTCTACTGTACTTACCTTTAAACATCCACTTTTTATGTTTCCATCAAAGACAGAAAGATCATTGGTTTTATCTGAAAAGGACTAGTACAACATGAATCTCTCTTCTCTTTTTATGATATGCTGATCAGCCAGTGTGCATGAGCAGGCAGTGTGCGCTTGCAGCCCAGAAAGCCAACTGTATCCTCAGCTGCATCAAAAGAAGCGTGATCAGCAGATCAAAGGAGGTGATCCTGCCCCTCTACTCTGCTCTCATGAGACCTCACTTGGAGTGTTGTGTCCAGTTCTGGTGTCCTCAACATATAAAGAACATGGAGCTGTTGGAGCAAATCCAGAGGAGGGCCACGAGGATGATAAGAGGGCTGGAGCACCTCCTGTATGAAGACAGGCTGAGAAAGCTGGGGCTGTTCAACCTGGAGAAGAGAAGGCTGCGTGGAGACTTCATAGCAGCCTTCCAGTATCTGAAGGGGGCCTATAAGGATGCTGTGGAGGGACTCTTCGTTAGGGACTGTAGTGGTAGGACAAGGGGTAAGGGGTTCAAACTTAAGCAGGGGAAGTTTAGGTTAGGTATAGAGAAGAAGTTCTTCACAGTGAGGGTGGTGAGGCACTGGAATGGATTGCCCAAGGAAGTTGTGAATGCTCCAACCCTGGAGGTGTTCAAGGCCAGGCTGGACAGAGCCTTGGGTGACATAGTTTAGTGTGTGGTGTCCCTGCTCATGGCAGGGGAGTTGGAGCTAGATGATCTTAAGGTCCTTTCCAACCCTAACTATTCTATGATTCCATGATCCATGATCTACTATAATAATTTACAAAGATGCTTATGAACACCTGTACTCATGGTCATAAAACTGGATAAACAGAAAATTCTGGTTATGTAAGAAAAAGTGCAATGTTGAAATTAAACATTAGTAGGAAGAAATTTGAAAGTATTGTATTTTAGAGATCAAATTATCATGGTGTTATGGTAATAATATAACATTTTCATAGATCATCAAACTTCTAAAGAATAGGATTGATTAAGTTAGGGAACCTATACAGAAAATTAAGGCTATTTAAAGTATTCCTGGCAGACCTCTGAAAATAACAAGAGCCTTGTTAAGAAGAAGTTCTGTTGCTAGGAGACAGTAACCACAGTGTCAGAATAACACGTTTTTATTTCAAATAAGAAATGCTGGTTAATGCATCTAGATAATGAGCAAGGGTAGACATGTGATGTAAAAATTGGGTGAAATGCTTAATTTGTGAGTTAGGAAGCCAATAAAAAGTGCAGGTTTTTAAAGTCTAATAGTATTCCACAAGAAGAGACTGGTAACCAAGATCCACTTGAGGCTAGAAGTAGATAGATACCCTGCTCCAAAGTACTCAGATGAAGTAATGCCAGTTCATAAGTAAGTATAAATAAAGATCATTAACAGCTTTAAAAAAATAAGGTGTTTATACGGCTCTCTAATATTGCTGATACAGGATCAAGTTCAGCATAGGAAAGAAAGGCATGGTTCATAATGCCACATAAACTAAACTGTTCAAATGCCAAGTTTCTAAAAGCATCAGGACTTTGGAGAGACAGGGAGGATCTGTGTTACCAGGAAGAATACGGTACTTTATTCTAGGAGGTACCAGGAAAGCTTTGGGAAGACCACAGCTAAAAAATAGCAAAATAGATTCTTTGTAGAAATAATTTCATGATTAGTATCTGCTGATTACTTCAACTAGGGAACTTCTAAAGTCTTTAAAAATATGGATTGAAAGAATTTGATCTAGGAAGCATGCCTGGCAAAATCTTGGAGCAGATTCTCCTGGAAAGAATGCTGAGGCACATGAAAAACAGCGAGGTGGTTGGTGACAGCCAGCATGGTTTCACTAAGGGGAAATCCTGCCTGACCAATTTGGTGGCCTTCTATGATGGGGCTACAGGACAGATGGACAGTGGCAGAGCAGTTGGCATCATCTACCTGGACTTGTGCAAAGCATTCGACACTGTCCCACACGACATCCTTGTCTCTAAATTGGAGAGACACCAATTTGATGGATGGACCACTCAGTGGATAAAGAACTGGCTGGATGGCCGCATGCAAAGAGTTGCGGTAAATGGCTCAATATCCAGTTGGAGACCAGTAAGGAGTGGTGTCCGTCAGGGATCGGTGTTGGGACCTGTCTTGTTCAACATCTTTGCTGGTGACATGGACAATGGGATTGAGTGTGCCCTCAGCAAGTTTGCTGACGACACCAAGCTGTGTGGCTCGGTTGATACGCTGGAGGGAAGGGATGCCATCCAGAGGGACCTGGACACGCCTGTGAGGTGGGCCGATATTTGTACCCTTCAAATTAGTCACCTAATGCTATGACCCGCTGCTGTTTCCTGAAGGTACCAGTACTGATCCCCTTTACTAGTGCATCAACTGCTTGTACATTTGGTGCGGTGTGCATGTCCCCATTAGCCCCCCACAGAACTGCGAAGCGGTTATGGGTGGGAATGTCAGAATTTGGAGGAAGCTCCTTGTTTTTAATTGTCTTCTTCCTCCTTTTTTGTTGTGATTTTTTGTTACTAGCTCCCAGCTTCCGGGAT
>NW_009913256.1:0-39572 GCF_000696875.1 Nestor notabilis
CCACCACATCGCACCGTCCCCGCCGAGGACTAACGTTCTGGCTTCGCTTTTAGGGGTTCCGTATCTCTACGTGGTGCTGGGAAAAGAAGCCGCAGAACGTCCGCAAGCTTCATCAGGAATTGGGGTGAGAGCCTGCCTCGCCGCCCGCCTGACCTCGCAGCCACAACAGCATTGAAATGACTATGACTGATGGAATTGTTGGTATTATTAATTATTGTTTAGGAGACTACCAAAATCATTGATTTTGATGAAAGACCCCTGGTAGCAGTCCTTTGCCTTAAATAAAGGGTAAATATCACAGCCTATGCCATTAATTGCTCAGCACCACATCCGGCCCTCCTCTATACCTATATACATATATATACACACACACTTCTATACATATAATACACTTCCTTATACTTTCTATACGCAGAAGGCAAAGGTGACCCCAAGCACACACTGCACACCCGGTGGCATTGGTTCCCTCTCAACTTGCAGCGCCTCACATCAAAACTGCTCACAGCAATCCATTCCTCCGTTTGAAAAAGCAAGTACAAGCATTGCACAAGCCTGTGTTTATAAACAGGCGCTCAGACAGCCTGTGTATAGGGGGGGAAAAAGAAAACACCCATTTTACCCCAGCAAAAGGTTTCACCACAATCAGAAACGACTGAATCGGCTAAAATATGTGTTGAGAAAAAGCTCAACAGGACCGAGCCTCACGCTGATCATTAAAGCTCTTTATATATTCCATGGTAATCTTTTCTCACTCAGCAGTAAGGCTTATCCAAGACTGTAACCAAGCAGGAATTAATCTAAAGCCAGCAGCCTTCAACTTAACCTATCTGCCTACTTGGAGCAGCACAAACTCACCTCCAGCGTGTGTTTAATTACCATTCTTTACCCAAAATACTACCATCTTATTTGCTCCATACACTGGCTATGCAGAACTGCAGTAGTGTATGTCAAAACTCCGGATAAATACAGATGCTGCTTTTAATATTGCCTTCTTCTCTATTTAGAGGAGAAAGAGAAGGGGAAAAAAAGGAGGGGGGAAAGGGGGAGAGAGAAAGAGAGAGAGATTAGGCCACAACCAGGCCCATCAGATGTTCTGCATCACTGCGCAGGCACAAAGCTCTTTCTGGGGCTGAAGAAAGCCAAAGGGAACTGAAGACATGCCTGGATGCCTTCCTCCCCCCTGCCATAAAGTTTGCAAAGCCCCTAAGTGCTACACAGCCAGCCAAATACTTGCAGCAACAAGGTCGGTTGTATTTACCTCCAACAATAAAGCAAAACGTGGTGTGGTAATGTTTAGAACAGAAATGACTGTATTTGTGTGCCTGCAGAAGATGCATGGGCACAGGAGCGGTGCCTTTCTGGTTCAAGCTGCAGCTCACGGCACAGAAAAGCTGCTTTTACACATCCAGCTCTGCCACAGGCTTCCCTGATGACCTTGAGAGCAAGTCACTCTTGTTTCGTTACAAAACAGAATGCTGTAGTTTTCCTTAGCTGGTCTGGTATGTGCTTTAGGATATAATACATAAAAACCTGTGTTTCTTTCCTTAAATGTTCAGCAGAAACTAGCTAAAAAAAAAAATAAATCAGGAGGTAAAAGTGGTATAGCCTAAATTAAGTTTTATTCATGAAAACAAACCCCTTTGAATAGCAACTGGTAAGTGCATTACCAAGGAGAATTTTAATAAACAGAATGTGTGGACTTGCCTTTTTCTTTATACTTTTAACAGATGAGACTACTACAGATTATCAATCCAAGTGTCAAGAGATGCTGTCAGCTGGTTACAGCTACCCTTTTTATGACACGAGTATTACAATCATTCTCCTCAAGGACATACTTCCTTGTTGTAGCATTAGGCTACAAAATGAAGGTGAAGACACAGTACTCCATAGCATGAGATTGTTTTAATTCCAGTTTAGAAGTTATCCCATATTTTACACTCTAGGTATTCTTCAAAATAAGCCATGTGCTTCCTTGATGCTAAGATTTTTATTGCTTATACCTTACTTCATTTCTATTTGTTAGTGTAAGTAGTAACCAGTAGACATACACTCACCCTCTTCTTTCAAACAACAGGATCAGGTTTTTCTGCACAAAAAAAGCCAAAAGTGTACATTTGTGTTCTAGAGAAAGTCAGAAACCCCCAAATTCCACTTGCAGGGGGGAAGGAGGGCAGGGAGAGAGCCGGAAACAAGGCACAAAGTAAAAACAAAACCTCAAAACCCCTGGAAAAGTTAAATAGGTCTCTATACTTAATACCAAATACTTGCAGCATTTTATACTCATTAAGTAGGTATCTGAGTACCTACTTGTTTTAAGTAATGCCAATCAGATTATAGCATTTAGTGAGGTAAGGAATGTCTGTCAGAAATCAGGAGTGCGGAACAGGAACGTCCGTTCTTGTGGAAAATGCAGATGCTGACATAGAGTGATGGTATCTGCATAGTACTCACTGTGTAAGCAATAACGCCAACAGCTATCGAAGCAAACACAAAACAGTGCTCATTTTTAAAAAGAAAGCATCACTTTATATTAAGAACATGGAGAAGCACTGCCTGTTTTCCTAAAATGCACATTCTAACCAGGAAAAACTCAGGCTACCCCAAAAGCGACAGACAAGCCAAAGTCCTCAGCTAAGAAATGGCATTTTGCCTCCCAGGAAATTCACGTCTAAGACCTTTCTACAGCGAGTACGACTTTGGCTGCTCAGTTTCAGCCTGGGTTTAAAGACTACTGAATATCAGCATCAGCTCTGTGAAAGCAAGAGAAGAAAAAAAGGCCAGAAGCTTTTGGGTTGTATCAAGGCATTTAGTTCTTGTTCTAATTTTGCCTGCAGGGCTGATCCTGTCTCCTAGTGAAGTCGACTGCAAGAATCACAAAGCCTTGTGGAATAAAGAGTTAAACAACAGTTGCGTACAACTGGGAGGCACATAAAAGGCTGTATAATTTTTTCCACTCAAGCTTATCCAAACAAAAATAACGATGTAAAATGCCTACGAGATGAACTGGCAAAGCTTGGCTTTCTCCAGGGTCATGTCTAGAGACTGAGCTCCTGTGGGTGTCTCGAGTGTCTGCTCAGCAGAGAGCAGCTAACTACAGCTTCTCCCTCGGTGAATGGCATCATTAGGATCTCTCTGCTATTCAACCAATTATTTTCACATCAGTTAATATCTCTATTCATCAAACGTTCATCAGACTGGCTGTTCAAGCACTGTTGGAAGGGGAAGCGAATCGAACCAGAGAATACTTGCCTGAGGTTCACTGCCCTGAGAAACCAAACTCAACTCAGTATTCAGGAACTCGGTGGAAAAAAGCAGACAGATCCGTACCAAGGCAGCGTTTGACTGCAGAATAGAGATTGTCTTTTTAATTCCTCTTCTGCAACCTCTCAGCTACCAGATGAACAAACCAGCACCAGAGATCTCCTTCCAGCAGAGAGAAGAGAGCAGCCCATTTGCTTCTTAAGACAAAAGAATGAAGAGCTACAGCCTGAAGCGTAGCAATCACATCACAATTATTATTGATTCTGGACTTGTTCATTTAGAGTTTTAGCCACTTCATGGCTACTGTTTATTCCTCTGGTAGTTACTAGAGCTGAAGCACACACACATTTAAGTTTTAGAAGATCTCCATACTGATGTAAGAGATGGAAGAAGAACATTTCTTCACTGCATTCTTTGCGCTATTAAAAAAATGAGAGCTCCCAAACCAAGTTTGCCCTCAGGAAAAGTGGAGCATTTTTTTCCTGTAAAGCAACAAATGCTTTTTATTGTGACAACTGCAGACCAGTCTGGAAAGCCAAGTGTGCCAACTGATGCTTCTTAAGCTTCATACACGTTCCTTGCTCACTGACAATCTTCTGCATCCTCATCCATTTGCTTTCCCATGTTTGTATCCTGCAAACACGCTCTCCAAACATTGAAACTGCACCATAATCTTCATCCATCTTCATCCTCTCAAGCTTGTTCCTCACATGTCTGGGTATGTTTAATTACTATAATTATTTTGTGTGCGTAATGTTGAAGAGTGGAAAAGACCATTTGTCCTAAGTTTCTCTTTAGCACCAAACAGACATCTCCTTTGTCCACACGAACTATTGAACAATGGTGCAGCCACCTTTACATCACATCTGGAATTATGGCTCCTGAAGTCTACCTTACACCAAGGTCAAGTTTGCTAAAGCTGTCTTGGAAATCTACCTGGTCTCTAAATCTCTGCAATACGGACAAACTCTTACCTCCATGCTCTGAGATTAAATTAGGCCACTTTTCTCCTGAAGGAAAAAGGTACAGAGGACTTCGGAAATAAACCTTAGGGAAGCAACAGAATCATACAATGGTTTGGGTTGGAAGGGACCTTTAAAGATCATCTAGTTCCAACCCCCCTGCAAAGCAGACTACTAGTAACATCCATACCCTGTAAAGCCAAGTGCTCTTTTGTGAGGTTTCCATCAATGAAATGAAAAACTGGGATCTGTGCTTTTATTCTTCATGTTGAACTTTGAGTGGTACCTGCTTGAAGATTTCTTGCTCAGAAAACGCTTGAGGTTTGAAGGACTACAACAAAGTGAAGCTCAAACTTCTCAGCTTCAATTTGGGACAGTTGACAGCAGAGAACACGCTGCAAGATTCACACCCAAGTGCTCCAACTGATCAGAGCAAGATTCCAGTATCCCAACAAAATCATTCTAGCATATGAACTGCTTTGGATGTCTGCTTAAGACCTTCTTCTAACATAAGTTTAATGCAATACTAAACTTATTGTTACCTTCCTCAGTTGGTGAGCTTTATAATAGAATATGTAGAGGGTGTTCCTGAAAGAGTACTAAAGCAATGCTTCGTCACCTTCTGGGTCATGGTCACCAAACTAGGCTGACTATCCTCTGAACTACATATAAAACAGAAGCTGACAGAATTAACTGCTTTTATTGTCAAATCCCAGCTGACAGGAGCGAGGTAGGGAAGGGAGACAGAGCAGGATGCCGGGAAAAGGCCGGAGGAATGTAGTTAATGACGTTTCCCACACTTCCCCTTCCCAAAGGATCCTCCCTCAGCCCATGCTGACAACAGATGTTAGAAGGACCACTGAGTTTATTTTTATTATTGCATAAATAAAGACTGGCCATTTTTTAAATCCATATGGGTTGGGTTCATTTCCAAGCAGCAGAGTTGCAGCAGATTTCCTTGTGGGTGGACATTATAACCCACTCATACTCTCCCACTTCCTTCCATTTACTTTTTGAAGGTTCACTGCAGAGAAGTATAAAAAGTCAGCACCAGGAAAGCTCAGAACGGTTTAAAACTACTCCTTCCTTAGGGCACAGATTCCAGTCTTCTGCCTCTTCATGTTCTAGGCTATTCACCAAAATACCCAACAAAACCATTGCTATCCTCAAGACATCTTTGAGAAGTTCCATCACAATTTCAATGCTTAAAAGCAAAAGCCTGCTTCATGGAGAAACTAAGAGGAGAAAAGGTGAACCCTACACATCCTGCTCCTTGTTTCACTGCAAAATACAGTCTGGTAACTGCTCTGCCAGGCTCACTGTGCCCACCAGTTCCTGCTGCTTCTCTTATACCTTCTCAGATGGGGAGAAAGAAGAGGGGTGAGACAAAGCAATCCAGAATGGGCACCAGAACCTTTCTGACCTTATAAAGCTTCCTCTATTTATGCGGAAAACCCTTATTGATGAGGCAAACACAGCAGAAGGTATCTGAAGGGGAAGATTCCAACCCTTGGATGCTGTTTAAAGGAAGCACATTCTGCAAGGATTACTTTTGTTCTGTGGAAGGGATCCATGAGCAGACCAGTTGACCTTAAATATACATCTTAAACCCTCTCTTTGTTAATTCAAGGGTGACCTAGAAATAATGAGTCACATCTAAGGGGATGGAGATAGGAAAATGAAGTTGCTTATGGGTCAGCAGGTCTCTTCAGGGTCTGCTCGTATCTGGGCTGCTTTCTCCCTCATCTATCTAGTAACACAAAAGAAAGCTGCGCAGCCACAGAGGGTCCAATTAGTTTACACGAAATGGTCTTGTCTGGACATGTGTCCCTTGTCCTGCTTCTCCTCCATTTGCTAAACACAAAGTTAGAACAAGAGCCTGTGAAAGACTTAGCTGTGAACATAGTTTCAGCACAGAGTTGTACCTGATTTCCGTATCACTCCGTCTCAGATTAAGTCTGATTTTCAAAGACTCACAGTGTTACATAAAACCCAAACACAACATGAGCAATTCCTCACGCTTCCAAACCATTAAATGCAACAGCAAGCTGAATAAAAATAATCCATGAGCTCACAATAATGCAACATTCTTCCATCTCTATTTAAAGCCATTGGAGGAACAGTTAACACGGTATTCCTTAGCGAAGGATGAGCAGAGCATAAATCCCTGATGTATAAACAAACACTTGCAGGCTTAAAACAAACAGCTGTGGAACTTTAAAGATCCAGTGTTACAGAACAAATAACCACCAGTGCTGACACCCTTTAATCAAACACAAATTAAATATTCATTTTTACACAGCATCCTTTTGAAGTTTCATAATAGAAGCACGAAGGCTGCCCTGTTACCCCAAGCGAGCAAGCAAAGACTTGTGTCTTGAAAAAACAGGAATGCTCTGGGAAGACCTTAAAGCAGCTCCCAGTGCCTGAAGGGACCCACGAGGAAACTGGAGAGGGGCATTTACAAGGGGATGTAGGGACAGGACAAGGGGAATGGCTTTTAGCTGCCAGAGGGGAGATTGAGATGAGCTCTGAGGCAGAAGCTCTTCCCTCTGAGGGTGCTGAGGCGCTGGCACAGGGTGCCCAGAGAAGCTGTGGCTGCCCCGAGAAGCTGTGGCTGCCCCATCCCTGGCAGTGTTCAAGGCCAGGTTGGACACAGGGACTGGGAGCTGGATGAGCTTTGAGGTCCCTTCCAACCCAAACCATGCTATGAGTCTATGAAAACATAGTAAAATAGACCCAAACTCCCCTTTCCCTCTCCAGTTCGCACAATCAGGATTCAAAACCGTTGCATGAGAAACTCCAGCAAACACTGTTTGAGGATTTGTCCAGGAGAACCTCTAGTAGAGCTCAGTGCAGCTGAGCCTCTTTAACCATAGAAAGTTCAATCCCTATTCATTTTCATCAACCTCTCTCCCAATCTTATACCAAGGAGAGACACTCACTTTACAAGCACGTTCACCTCTATTGCTGCTTCACGGACCAGCAGTGAACTTTCAAGAAGCAGTTCCTCAGGCTGTCATTTTATGCTGTGTTATGGGGAATCAAAGGTCATCTTCGACTAAGACAAAACCTTTTAATGGCTGCAGAAATCCACCACCTTAAATAGCCTCATTTGTTCCTGCAATTACACAAGACAGGCTGTCATCAGCACAGCTCTGTTGAACCAGTTCCATTTACCTACAGAAATGCCTGCAGAGAGGTATCAAAGTGCTCAGAAAACACAAGAACATGTTGCTTACATTTAAAAAGGCTTCCAGGAGCTTAACACCAAATGAAGCTCAAGTTAGGTCAGTGAACCAGCTGTGAAACTAGATGAAACTGCACTCGGGTTCCAAAGACAGCAAATATCTCCAGTCTGCATCCTTCTGTAACACACAAATTTATGAGCACACCAATACAATCTCTTCTCTGTAGCACCAAATACAGCTGAACTCTAAACTACATCTGTTGACTTGAGGGTAACTTAAGGAGGAAATGCAGTGTTTGGATGAAGCTCAAAACATGTACATTCCAGAATGGTGTTAGAAAGATTCAACTAGGAAAGACCAACATCTACAAGAGCAACTACCACAACAAACTCCTTTCTGATGGCAGCCGGAATGACCTACATTACCAAACATCACAGAACAACCTAACAGCATCTGACAGGCCAAGAGCTCATCTCTTGTGTAGTACTGAGCTGTTGAACACCACTTCCAAAAACCCTCTGCTGTTCTTTCCACAATCCCATTTAATACATTTCAACCCAGACACTAAAGCTGTCAACCAAGAACTAAAGCTGTTAAGAGAACAAGAGACTAGGACAAAGATCAGTGAATGCATAAACAGAGGAAGACTAGAAGCCTTGTCCTGCTGCCAGGACATGGAGAACAAAGCCCAGCCAACTTAAACTGGGAGTAGAGATGTTCAAGCAGCCTGAAATGAAAGCAAAGCAAGAATTTTTAAACTGCTAACTTAATAGGTGAAGTATCTTCAAGGAATGACTTAAGTCTATTCAATCCTGCCCTGGGTAGGACAGGCTTCCTTTTTCCCCCTTAAGTTGTAAGGGATGCAGGTCACTAAGCAAAGCCCAATCACTGTCCTTCAAACTTCTACTTAAAACCTTTCTTTAAGGAGCTCTATATTAAAACCTCAATAATTCAGTCACTGATGTTAACAGAACCTCAACCACCATCACTCCCTCTAACATCTCATTTGGGTCCTCCACCTTTCTCTATCACAAGGCCTCAACTTTCAACAAAACCTTTTACTGCTCCTCTTGGAGGAGGCAGAGCTCACCAAGGAACAGTCTGCACCAATTTCAGTGCTAATCAATGATGTGTTAATGGGACTTAATTAATGCCTTAGCTGTCTTAGTTTTCCTTAGCAGCTCAGCTGCTCTTTGAGTCCATGGATGTTTGCTCCACTAAGACACTGAAGCCTTTTGCTGGAGGTGTATGTAAAGGATAAGCAGAAAACCCACCACAAGGATGTGTGCTCACACCCTGGCCCAGCCTTCACAGATTGAGCTAAAAAGCAGGTAAACCTCAATCACAGCATCTATTCTACTAATCCTGGAAATAGAGTTCCAATACTTCTCTGCATTAGGCCTTTCACAGAGAGTTATCACACACTGTATGAAGAAACCCTGAGAAACCATTCCAGTAGATAATCTGGATGGAGACTAACAGAGTTTACTTTTAAAGATCTTTTTAATGGGATAGGATAATAGAAGCAGAGAATGGTTAGTGCTGGAAAGGACCTTAAGATCATCCAGCTCCAACCCCCAATGAGTGTATGAAGATATAATCTGGAAAACATTTTTGTGCCAGCGTTGAACAGTTTCTCAGGAGTTTCTCAAGAACTTTCACATCCATCTCAAGTGTGATTCCAACCCAGCAGAAGCACAGGCATTAAACAACCCACTCCTGTTATTCTGACCCCTTGTCAGAATAAACACCTGAGGAAAAACATGCTGGCTCAGACCAGATTTTTGGAGGTGGTTCTGACCCTTCCACATGAAAACCTGAAGAGTGCCAGCTTTATGCCTGACAAAATAACTTCTGCAGTTTTTCATATTAAAAATAAAACCCAGCACACCTGTGACAAGCTGTTTGGATATTATCTTAACTATGTTCTTAACCTTCTGAAAAGCACAGACACAGGCTGGGCAGAGAATGGATGGAGCACCCCGAGGAGAAGGATTTGGGGGTGCTGGTTGATGGAAGCTCCCCATGACCCGGCTTCAGTGTGTGCTTGAGCCCAGAACCCCCCGTGTGCTGGGTGCACCCCTAGATCATGAGCAGCAGCTCAGGGAGGGGATCCTGCCCCTCTGCTGTGCTCTGGGGAGACCCCCCCTGAGTCCTGGTCCAGCTCTGGGGAACAGCACAAGAGGGACGTGGAGCTGCTGGAGCGAGGCCAGAGGAGGCCCCGGAGCTGCTGCGAGGGCTGGAGCAGCTCTGCTCCGGAGCCCAGCTGAGAGAGCTGGGCTGGGGCAGCTGGAGAAGAGAAGGCTCCTGAAGGGGACACCTTAGAGCAGCTCCAGTGCCTAAAGGGGCTCCAGGAGACCTGGAGAGGGGCTTTGGACAAGGGATGTAGGGACAGGACGAGGGGAATGGCTTGAACCTGCCAGAGGGGAGATTGAGATGAGCTCTTGGGCAGAAGCTGTTCCCCGTGAGGGTGCTGAGGCGCTGGCACAGGGTGCCCAGAGAAGCTGTGGCTGCCCCATCCCTGGCAGTGTTCAAGGGCAGGTTGGACACAGGGGCTTGGAGCAACCTGCTCTGGTGGGAGGGGTCCCTGCCCATGGCAGGGGTTGGAACTGGAGGTGCTTTAAGGTCCCTTCACACCCAAACCATTCTACAAGTCTATGAAGATAAGAAAAGGAAGGAGGGGAAATGTCATGGGTACAATATCTACAATTTCTCCTCTTTTCTGCTGAGTAAAGAAACCTTGAGAAATAAGGAGTTGTTAGCTCGCTACAGGAGCAGAGCAGTGGAACATTAGGAGCTATCAAGGATGTAAAAACAAACTAAAGGGAAGCTCATATAGTCCTTTATTCATGGTCACTTCAGGCTTAACTTACAACAAAGTAGTTGATAAATGTTCAGCCAGGCAGTGTTTTTCCTCTTGCTTCACTGTAGCCCATGATGTTCTACTGCAAACAAGCTCATGTGTATTTTGGGAGCAGATCCTCGGCCGCTCCCAACCCAGGTCTCAGCACAGAAAACACACTCGAACAAGTTACATTTCATATAAACCAATTCTACAAGATCCAGCTTGATTTTCAGAACCTTTCTTTCAGTAACACTCTCATCCCCACCCTTCCTTCACTTCATAGTGGCTGCTATGGGAAGCTTAGGTACTAACACACTCTGATACTACAGGAAGCATCTCCAAAGCACTCGCCCAAGAAAGCTTCAGGTCTTGTGCTCATGCACCATCATTATTGATTTTTTCAGTTTGACAGATTTCATGTTTTCCTTAAGTCATTCTCCACCAGAACAAGACAGTTTCAGTGTGTGCCACTGAGGGCTGCATTGTAAAGAAGCAACAGAATCACTCATTCCTAATATCCTGAAGCCTTTATCACAGCTCCCTGTCCTCCACCTACGGCTGGCGAACTATTATAAACTATAAAACCCTGCACTACAGGAAAAATAGTACTGTATGTTCCTAATCCCTTACCAAATACCCTTAAAAAGTGCTTCTAATATTTACAACCACGCAACGTCCCATGGTAAATGACCAGATGCACACTTAAGTACAGCCAGTCTTAGAATGGTTTGGGTTGAAGGGACCTTAAAGCTCCTCCAGCTCCAACCCCTGCCCCGGGCAGGGACACCTTCCACTAGAGCAGGTTGCTCCAAGCCCCTTTGTCCAACCTGGCCTTGAACACTGCCAGGGATGGGGCAGCCACAGCTTCTCTGGGCAACCTGTGCCAGCGCCTCAGCACCCTCACAGGGAAGAACTTCTTCCTTAGATCCAACCTAAATCTCCCCAGTTTAAGTTTGAACCCATTGCCCCTTGTCTTGAACATAAAAGCAGGAACTCAGCTTAACTACAGCACTGGAAATGAGTTCACTGCTTGCACACACCAAGTACAAAGCAGACCACAGTCTATCCACTCTGCTACTGTCAGGATGTCTTGTTCCAGCAGGATTTGTTCCATGCTGAGCTGGACAGGAACACTCAGGAAGGTCTTCACAAAGGTACCCTTTGAAACGAGCGCACCAGCTCCACGTCTCCACTGCAAACCAACAGCAACCTCCACTTGTGATAAGTGCCAACAGCATTCCTTATGCTGCTGCTCCCTAAGGCTGAGGAGTTAAGTGTTCAAGGCCAGGTTAGACACAGGGGCCTGGAGCAACCTGCTCTAGTGGAAGGTGTCCCTGCCCGTGGCAGGGGGTTGGAACTGGAGGAGCTTTAAGGTCCCTTCAACCCAAATCGTTCCATGATTCTATGAATTAGAATTTCTTCTGCAGAAACATTATAAATGTCACGTTTCTCTAATCTTGGTAGAGTCCAGACAAGATTCTACTCGAGATCTAGACCAAGCACATTGTTTGAATAACCCTTATCCATGTCCCTTCAGCTTTTCCTGCACTACCATCACCAGCCAGTTTGCCAGCAAGAACATACATTTGGGTGTAGAGCGTGGACTGAACTCTCTTCACGTCACTTACAACTGCTTCAGCTGCACCTGACCTGCCAGTGCAGTCCTAGACACCCGTTTTGTTTCAAACAGAACGAAAGAGAACATTTAATGGCACACAACCCACAAATAAGCACTTTCAGTCTGCGTTCCTTGGGCTCCAGAACAGGTGAACATCTTGTCACAGCAAATAAGCATTCTCTTCTAAGCCAAACATTACCACCAGTTACTTCTCTTCTGACAGCACGCAGTCCAGAGCTGTACGTCCTACTGCAATTTCTCTGCTATTACTACTGACAAAACCCCGTAAAATTCAACTGCTTCCATCCCAAGTGTTTCCTTCACCCAAAAAAGAACACCTTTTTCTGTCGCTTGCAAAAAGCAGCTGAACATTTGTCCCGCGGAAGAGCATCCTTATCCCTCCAAACGGCAGAATTCCCATTCTAAACACATGATTCATAATATTCACTTCAAAGGAAGCAGATAAAACCCTCCAATCTGTCCTACAACAGCAATGAAACAAAAGAAGGACAGACAAAATCTTACAGAGTATATATTCAAGTGATACAATTTTTATCTGATGCCCCCTTGACTACAAGGATTCTTCCACTCTGAGACGACTACATAGGAGCAAACAAGAACAATCCTCACAGGAGCGTGTCCCCAAAACCTTGGGAGCCAGAGCTACAGCCAGGAAACAACACAGGAATGTGCTGAACTGCTGCATTTTTGGCTTGTTTGGTTTTAACTCTCACACTATTAACCCAGCTTGTTCACCTTGATAGGAACACCAGGCACAGGACTCAAAGGACCTTTCACATCATCGACTCCTACTCCCTACTTCCTCATGTACCATGACATAGTACATGATAAAATACATCAAATTTCATCTTCTTTGAGCATCAGAACAGTCTAAAGCAGTTACCGGGGTGCCACATCGTTCCCTATACTCATTTATGTCCTGATTTTTTGTTTAAATCCTTCTCTGAATACTCTGCATTAAAGCTTCTTTTCTTCTACCCCATCTCCTCCTTTTTCCTCTATCCCTATGCATACTCCTGGAAAACCAGTGGTCTGCATCCAGGGCAAGTTTCTTAACTATAAATCATTTCATAGACTCATGGGAAATAGGTGAGTTTCCTGAGAGCTGGAAGAAAGCAAATGGAACTCCTGTCTTCAGGAAGGACAAGGAGGGAGGGTCCAAGTAACTACAGGCTGGTAAAGTACAGGAAATTTACCTCCTTCCTGACAAGGTGATGGAGCAAATTATCCTGGAAGCAAGTTCTAAATGTGTAAGGACAAGAAGGTGATCAGAAGTAATCAGCTTGGATATATGAAGGGGAAGTCATGCCTCACCAAGCTAATGGAGTTCTATGATCAAAGTACTACCTCGGTGCACGAGGAGACATCGTTTCTCTTTACTTCAGACAGTCTTTCATCACTGTATCCCATGCCAACACCTTAACATGAAGTACGGATGACACTAAATGGACAGTGAGATGATCTGGAAAGTGCCTGGACTGTCAGGCTCAAAGGGTTGTGACCAGCAGCTAAAAGCTCAGAGCCAGCACCTACAACTAAAAGATTAGTCAGAACATCAATTTCCATTTCAGCTGAAACCCCACCAGATGTGAACTTCTTCTGTTTGCCTTTATTCTCCTGTACCTCTCTGGTGCAGTTCTTCAGAAAAGCTTTTTGCTTCTTTATCTTCATTCTGAATGAATTCTTACCTGTACTACAGGATCAAGAACAAAGGACCAAGTCTAAAGAAAAGCCACCTACACCACACAGATGCTATACCTTAAATTCAGAGGGCAACAAAATCCAGGAGGGATTGGTTTTAATCCCAGCAGTGCCAAGAGACAAAGTTTCACTGCATTTACCATTGGGAACCAGTCTAATTCATGCAGGCATACTGGGAACAGACTCATGTTCCAAGATAACTTCACACAGGGACACAAGTTCTGTGTTCTTTGTCCACCCCTGAAATTATAGTACTTTAACAAGTTGCCCTCCAAGCCCTTACTGGTTCTCATTCCAAACTTTCTCCACACTCATCTCCATGGCCTCAATCACAAGGTAGTAAAAAACCAAGTTACCCAGAGACTGCAAAGCAGTGATGGATTAGTGCAGGATACCTCTCCCGAGCCATGAGTTAACCAACACGTTCCACATCTCATCAATCTTTCTTTACAAGAAGATTTTGCCAGGAAATCAAAGTGAAGAGGAAGTGTTCAAGATGACCCTGGTATACCACTGACCGTAACAAATGTACATGGAATCCAACCTCAAAGAAGACACCACAATAAAGACCATTTTAAGTAGTCTCCTCCTTACTGCAAAGCCCTCAAACACTGCAACCCCCCCCCCATATTATGATGCAGATTTAGACTACTGAAACCAGGTGACAGAAGTGAGAGCATTTCTAGTGACATCTATTGTCCATTGCTAACAGTGGCACCCAAAAGAAGGACAAAGTTCTTCAGAACTTGAAATAAGAAAATACCGTTATTACAAATATGAGTTCTGATGAGTAAAACTTGCCCTCTGATTGTAGAGCTTCATCTTTACTCAATGCACTGTGTCTTTTACCCTGGGCATTTCTCCAATTTGTTAAATTTCCTTTGAATTTTAATCCCATCATCCAACATGCTCATAACTCTGAACTGGTGTTACCAGCAGATGAAACAGGCACATAAATTCCACCATAGAATCATAAAATCCCAGACTGTTTGGGGTTGAAGGGACCTTAAAGCTCACCCAGTTTCAATCCCCAGCCACAGGCAGGGACACCTTCCACTACAGCAGGTTGCTCCAAGCCCCTGTGTCCAACCTGGCCTTGAACACTGCCAGGGATGGGGCAGCCACTTTCCATTTCCCCAAATGGAAAGAACAATCTCCTTGTGACTCACACTCACAGCACCAAACTCTTCAAATCCAAATGGAAACTGGGAAAATGCTTCTTCACACATCCTTGGATGAGCAGCTGCAGAAAAAGCCCACAACAACTCTTCCCTTCCTGTCAGTCTGACCAAAACACCAGCCCTTTGTTTTCCCAATGTTCTCCACAAGCACTTCCCTGTCTCACAACCACTCTCAGCACTCAAATCCATTTTAAAGATGCCTTCCTTAAACACAAACTTCTTCCACGTTTGGAGTTCTTCTGACTGCTTCCAACATGATTTATTCCCCAGAACAGTCATTTGAGTCCTCATGGGAAGTCTACAGCGTATCAGCTCTCAGGCTTTTAATTGCAATTGCCATTTGATTCAAATGGGAAAGAGCAACTACCTCTGGAGCAGACTCATGGTGACTCAGTACCATTGTGCTTCAGATACTCGCCTGTGAAAAGGTATTTTGTGGATAGATACAGAGCACATCCCAGTAAGAAGAAATAAAAGAATGGATATGTAAGCAAAATCACCAACACAGACCAAGGACAAAAGGCAACAGGCCTGATAATGAACATCCAACCCCTTGCTCAACCAGGAGTAAAAGTGCACTAGTCATGCACCCCACCAAAATTCACATTACACACAGTGAACAGACAGACAAATCCCACCTGGAAGGGAACAGAAGACATCCTCATTCCGAGCTCTACACCACAAGTTGAGCCCCCAGCACAAGTCAATTTATAGGGCTTAATACTTGGCTAATAATCAAATTAGACAAAACTCAGCTCATTGGGGTTGGGGTTTTGGTAGAGTTGATGTTTTTTGTGGTGTTCTTGTCTGGGGGTTTTCCTTATAAACACCCCTGACAGGAGACACAGGGTCCAACAGAGCCAGGGGTCCTTCCAGCTCTGGCAGAAGTCACCGCTGGCCACAGCCAAGCGAACGTGTCTGTCACATTCCCTGCTACCACCTGAGGAGATTCCCTTTATCCACGTTTCCTTGCACATTGTCCTTATGATTCACCACTATAATACTACTATTTGTGGCTGCTCCTAATCTGCTTTTCTGACAGCTGGATCACACGCTGTGCCGAGTCCTTTCAAGCATTAACTATACCACACACGTATTTAACAACTGCATATAAATACATCTCTTGCCTCCTCCCCTTGTCAAAATACACTATTTAAGTGGAACAAAATCTGTACCTCAACAGGTTTTGTTTAGACCTCAGCTCCCCACATGACTAAGCACCATGACAGAGCTAGGAAGAACCAATACCGATTCTATGAAAGTATGACTACGTTGCAGACAGGCCCTTAAAAGCTGTTTGCTACCACATCAAGACATAAATGAAAGAAGAGAACTTACCTGCTGGCAAGGGAAGTCTTGAAATATCTGTAACAATAAAGAAACACATTTAGAAACAGAAGGGGAAATAGCTCTGAGATTGCATTGGCCTCATCATTTCTGTGCAAGGCTGTACTTGTTTAATAAAGCACACCATTAATCCCAAGCAATTTGCTGGCTCTCAGGCATGCCACATGCAAATCAACAGTGGTGGTGCTCCTTGTCTCACCCTGCTCATTAACAAGATGAGGTTTTGCCCACCTAAGTGAAGGGCAAAGATGCTCCTGGTAGGCAATGAGTGTCATTACTGCGGCAGAATACAGGTCACTAGGCACAAATGAAGTGTTACATATGGATTTCACCATTAGCACCTACATCAGCTCGGAGATGAAAGCATCAGGGTTGGGCTTTGCATATGAAGAGGACATTATGATGTGTTTTCTTTATTCTTAAACCCTTAAAGAAAAGCTTTCAAACGGCTACATATGGAACACAAGAAATTATATTAAAAGAGAGGGATTTTTGTCACTGAGGCATGAGACTGTTGAACATTTCTATAGTAAACCAAGGCTCTCTGAGCTGCCACCAGCTTCACAAGAACCACTGTCTCCAAGTCTAAATAGCTCATATTAAGATCTATACCCTAAACCAATGTGACTATAAATGCACATACATTAACCTTTCCTAAATAGGCAACTATACAAACTATAACTCATTATATTCCTCCTGCCTGCTTTTCATATGTCTACTTGTCATCTCAGTACACATGATTGTAACTGGGAGTTGGAAGTGCTGACCAGTGTTCAGAACAGGAACTAGAACCCACAAAGAACCAGAAAGCAAGAATTCCTCCAAGTCTGTAAGGATAAGGACTGGGGACGCACATCAAGGGGTTAAAAAGCTGAAATAAATACAGATGTGGGGGGATGAGAAAGGGGAACTAATAAAAGACATAAGGAAAACCGAACTGAACCAAAGAAAAAGGTCTGCATGGTTTGTGGTTAAAAGGAGACAGCAATGTTAAGCACTAACATTGCTATACTGGGTACAAAATCCATGTGGAAATTAAACTTTAACTATAGGTGTAGTAACTGGAACAGATTCAGAGATTAGCAGGGCAGATGGGCACTGCTCTGCTACCTATTAGAAGTAAGAAGGCTTAATAAATGTATTAGCTCTGCTGTCACCAACAGATTCATAACATCGTGCTTGCTTTCATTTACAATCCATGTCTGTGGCTGCAAAACATGCTAAAATATGAATACCAAAGAGAATTACACCTACTGAAGTATCAAAAAGGAACTGTTGGGCTTTGAGGAGACAATGAAACAACAACACACGAAACAAACACTTAAAGCACAACATCCAAACAGCAGTAGGACACTAGAAAAGACAGGAAACAGTGGATGATTTATTCTGCTAGAACACATAAAGGTAAGCAGGTGCATTTAGAAGATGCTCATCCTGCTGTCTGATTAGGGACAAAACCCTCCTATGCAGCAAGAAATGCCTTGAGATAGGAGATACCCACATGGGAATAAACTGCAGGAAGGAAAAGCCTCGAGTCTCCTCCTGCAACAGCTCCAGCCCAGCATCCAGCTCAGCACACACAGGATGGAGCTTTTCCCAGCAGGAAAATACACAGCAATGACACTTAACTTGATAAGTGAAATGAGGAGAAATGCTGCACCTTTTGGTCTGTTTATAGATGTTTAATTCTTTCCATGCTCTTCTAGTCACAAGAACACACCAGCTTGTCACTAAGATGTAAGATACAAACTGTGGCCACCTGAGTAAAGCCATTGAAAATGCAGAGTAGAAAATGCCATGTTTGATTTTAATTTTTCTGTAGGGATTGAAACTCATCTCCAAATTCCATTTATAATTGAAATTACATTAAAAAAAGTAAATTACAATAAATTATAAGCCACATTAACATTTTCTTCTAATTCTTTATGTATTGGAAACGTTTGAATCAAAGCATTTAGTACGCACAAAGCAGACTACTTGGTTACGTGTGTTTCCACAACAGATTTCAAGCAAGTAACAGGAAACACCACCACCAGAAAAGTACGTTATCATACACACCCAGAGAAGCAGAAAACACTCATCCACATTCCAGGAACTAAGCCATGCAGTTTCAGACACATCCAGGGAGAGCTCTGCAGCTCAGGCTCGCACAGATGCTAACTTCAGACTCAGGTTCTATCTGATCATAGTCTAGTGTTTGTCCCTAATACCTGAGCTGCTGCTTCTGCTGTCACCTCTCCCTGCAGAGGCACGAGCATTCAAGTAGATGCCATTGCTGCACAGAGACCTGCCCAAACGGGGTACCCACAGGATAAGCACTGGATACACGAGCCAGCAGTGTGTCCTCACAGCCCAGAAACCAACCGTGCCCTGGGCTGCATCAAAAGGAGTCTGACCAGCAAGTCAAAGGAGGTGATCCTGCCCCTCTGCTCTGCTCTCGTGAGACCTCACTGGGAGCACTGTGTGCAGTTCTGGTGTCCTCAACATCAGAAGGACATGGAGCTGATGGAGTAAGTCCAGAGGAGGCCACGAGGATGATCAGGGGCTGGAGCACCTCCCGTATGAAGACAGGGTGAGAACTTTGGGGCTGTTCAGACTGGAAAAGAGAAGCTGCGTGGAGATCCCAGAGCAGCTTCCAGTGTCTGAAGGGGGCTACAAGGATGCTGGGGAGGGACTCTTCATCAGGGACTGGAGTGACAGGACAAAGGGTGATGGGTTCAAACTGGAACAGGGGAAGTTCAGATTGGATACAAGGACAAAGTTCTTCCCTATGAGGGTGCTGAGGTGCTGGCACAGGGTGCCCAGAGAAGTGGTGAATGCTCCATCCCTGGCAGTGTTCAAGGCCAAGTTGGACAGAGCCTTGGGTGACATGGCCTAGTGTGAGGTGTCCCTGCCCATGGCAGGGGGTTGGACCCGGGTGATCTTAAGGTCCTTTCCAACCCAAACCAGTCCACGATTCTATGATGATCGTGTTCACAAAGTTGCTGCCTTTACTGTGCAAAACCTTCCCTTTTTTGAAGCACATAATAGCACCCAGATCTATGTAGAAGAGAAAGTCATTCAATACTAAGATTTGAAGAGAAAAACAAGAGTTAGGCTCCTAATCTGGTTTGTCACTATAAGGAGAGATGAGAACATTTAGGGGAGCTGTCCTGTTGGTAAGGATTCCCTCATGAGATGGAGCTCTGGCCTGATTCTCCTCCTACAACTCACTTCTTGTATGCATTAGAATGCTGTCACACAAACCACACCTCCAGCTGCACAGCAGGAACCAGCCTTATGCTTCCTATCTGCTCCACAGAGTTCTTCGAAGTGAAATTAAAAATCAATCACATTTCATAAGGCTTCTGCTGATACTTTCAAAGATCAGTCATGGTGTGGATTCACATTCTTACATGCCTTTGCTATTAAGTACGGAACAACCTGGCAGTTTGACCAGGCAGAAAAAAGAATACTTTTCGGACCATGTTCTTTACAAACTTTTACATAGCTTGTAAAGGTTAACCAGTTCTCGAGGAAAACTGGTTTTATCCTAAACAGATACTGGGAGGATGGAGCAGATAGCCCCAAGAGGTCCTTTCCAACCCAGGTTTCTGTACTACCACAGGCAGATGACAGTAACAGAAGGGGAAAGAAGCTGTAATGACAGCAGAGGTCCTGCAAAATCAGAGAGTTCCTCATCCAAAGGAAACCTGCCAAGTAAAACAAACATCTCTATGAACTCACTGAGGAACACCCACCCAGAAAAGGACTGTATTTTAAAGAAAGACTACTACTCTATCAGCATGGAGGTGGTCTGGTGCAGTAGAGTTCTCTTTGTGGGTCCTGTCACAGTTTCTTCCATGATTTATGGATGCTTTGGGTACTGGATCTCTCCAACACTGTATTTGTTTCTACGAAACTACACTTTCTGCATTGCAAAGTTTCCTCAGATGTTTTCTTGGAAACAGAGCTACAACCTTCAGTCTTCTTTCCACGACTAACATCTAATCATCAAGAACAGGACTATTCTGTGAGCTTTGTGTTCCCACCTCAAGGTAAAATGAGAATATGGCTCCATGGACAAGTACAGCAGCTCAGACTCACCCATCTGCAGCACTGATCTCTTTCCAGAGCTGTGGCAAGCAGCAGACCACAAGAAGTCTAATCCTATTCTTCTGTAGCAGGACCTGATTGACTCCAACCTACCAGTATTCCCTTGAGATGAACAGAGATACTCAGTTCATGAACTGATCTCTCACTCCAGCAAAGAGTAAAGGCTCAGAGCACATGCGGAACCACAGGCCACAGTCTCCAGGAAGCCGAGGAGCACACATCATTCAACAACATCCCTTCCAACTGAATGAGGAATAGCACAGACTCACCAGAAGATGTAATTCTCCAGTTTATCCACTGGTATCAAAATCGGTTAGGAATACACATGTGTATTCAGCTTTTAGCCTTTGCATGACTGATGCTGAAGGATGTTGGCTTAAGAGTCTTGATTCAAGAGCCTGGAGATCTCCCTTCCTATTACTCTCTGGCAGACTAAAAAGGCAGCTGGATGTTCTGCAAATGCTGTGACAGAGATGACATCTCAATGTCATCAAAATTATTCTTTATTAAATGAGTAAGCAGGAAACAAAAGTCATGTTTCATAAATACTGCTTTGTAAAATACATTTCACAGAATCACAGAATGGGTTGGGTTAGAAAGGACCTTAAGTTCCAACCCCCAGCCATGGGCAGGGACACCTCACACTAAACCATGGCTCTGTCCAACCTGGCCTTGAACAGTGCCAGGGATGGAGCATTTACCACTTCTCTGGGCAACCTGTTCAAGCACATCAGAACCCTCACAGGGAAGAGCTTCTTCCCTGTATCCAATCTGAACTTCCCCTGTTTCAGTTTGAACTCATTACATTTGTTGAGAAACTCAAGGATCTATCCATGATCACATGATCTCTCAGGTAAAGACCTTGGAGCTAGGATGAATTCATCCTCATAGCAGTCACTGAGGAAGAGCTGTTGAAAAGTCTGACAATATGATTAAAAGATGGCACAAACCACTCATCAGGCTGCTCCAGATACATATTTTTCTTTGCCTTCCTCATTGGAAGTGCATCCCTTATCTCTAACCTACTTCCAACTCAGCAATCTGCAGAGGTGAACCTCAACAGCCCCTTATTATATCACTTCCCATCAAGGCAATTTTAGGGCACTTTTAAAGAGGGACTCCAAGTCTTGTCTTATATTAGCCACGTAGAAAGAGAGGCAGAACTGGCTCACTATAATGGCCCATTTCTCTAAACCTTTGGTCATCCTCATGTCTCTAAACGCTCCAACTATTTCTGGTTTTAGTAGTTTCCCTCCCCACTTTACATGACACTGTATTTATAAATCAAACACAACAGCACTAAAACTAACCATGTGCTTAACTTAGGTGGAGCTTTTCCCCCTGTTGGCCTATTTATTGCACCTGCCTTGGGCAGAGCTGAATATCCAGCACTAACTGCACACTTTGCTACTGTGCGGAGGGATGGAATGGGACAGTTCCAGGGCAGACATCTCCAGCCACAAAATTTGCCAGCATGTTAATGCTTTGGCCAGATCAGAAGAAACTCGGTGCACAAAACCACACATCTCTGGTTTATAACCCTGCTCCACAGGAGATCCACGTTGCACTGTGGTCCTTCATGTAATCCTTGTTTTAATCTTTGCTTCAGCTGTGAATATCAGCAGTGATGATTTACTGCTTTCACTGCTGTCTGTCGAAAAGGTTAACAAGTGGCCAGGAATGAACCACTGCGAGACCCTCCTCGGGACACACACAGCCTGTGGGAGATTTGAGAAGTTATCTTGCAGCAGTTATTAATCTCAATGCAGCAGATGCCTCCAAAACACAAAGGCAACACAAAATTCGGGCTAGGAAAAATTAAGAGGACCAAGTGAAGCACTGCACAGCACAGTAAGGCTGGGGGCAGGGGTATGTGTTTCAGATTATGTGTGTGGTTGCTCCAGCCTTCTGAGCATCCTTGTTGCCTCTGGACTTGCTCCATCCGGTCCTTGTCCTTGTGCTGTTCCCCAGAGCTGGATCAGGGCTGCAGGGGGGGTCTCCCCAGAGCACAGCAGAGGGGCAGGATCCCCTCCCTGAGCTGCTGCTCCTGCTCTGGGGGGGCACCCAGCACACGGGGGGTTCTGGGCTCAAGCGCACACTGAAGCCAGGTCATGGGGAGCTTCCATCAACCAACACCCCCAAGTCCTTCTCCTCAGGGCTGCTCCATCCAGTCTGTTCTCAATATACTTGAAACTGAAAAAAGCCCCTGTGTCCAGCCTGGCCCTGAACACTGCCAGGGATGGGGCAGCCACAGCTTCTCTGGGCACCCTGTGCCAGCGCCTCAGCACCCTCACAGGGAAGAGCTCCTTATATCTAATGAAATGAAATACTTTCAAGGCGGTTAAGAAAAATCAAGAGAAATTACTCAATCATTACTCAGGGCAGATGGGATCAATCTTGTTACACACCGAGTTACAGAACATGCAGTATCTGAGCAACTCAGATAAAGAATTTATTCTATAAAAATACTATCCAGACCTTTTGACCATGGGGATGACAGGTATGGATAGAGAAGAGACTGAAGTAGGGTCCCCAAGAACTGGTTTTATTCAGCATCATAGAATGAGTAAGTGAAATCTTCAAGTCTACAGCTACTATTAAGCTCTTATGGGTAGGCAAAAGCCATACCAACGGGAAAAATCCAGAAGAATCTCACTAAATGAAACAAACTATTAAAAGACAGTAGATACACTTCAACACACAGATGTGATGTATGCATCTAAGGGGAAAAAAAACCTTCTAGGAAATACCTCTTGAACCACTTAATGCTTGCACTTTGTCCAGTTCCAACTGCAGGAGGAAGGCTGAGTCACTGTTTCCTCAGAAATCATCAGCTCAGAGCGCAGTGGTTGACCAAAAAAAGGCACTAAGACGTGGTGCACCATTAGGAATGGTACCGAAAACATGGCACTTAAACACATTACTGTCCCAAACAATAAAGCATCCACACCTTGTGTCAGTTCTGGTCTCTGCACCAGAAGGAATAGGAGGAAGAGATTGTCTCAAGCAGGAAAGCTGAAGTGCCTGTGGGATGGAGCAGCTGCCATGTAAGGCCACACTATAGAAACTGGAACCTCTCAGCTGGGAGGACATGAGGCTCACAGTGATCATGACCAAGAAAAGATGATAAAGCAAAGCAACACAGCACCACTCTTCACCAAATTGAGGTTGAGGGAGATCAGCTTCAAATCAGTAAGAGCCTCTCTCCAGAGCTGGCAGTGAGCACACAGGAGCTCCTATGAGAGAAGGGTCTGGGAACAGGAACCACCAGCAAGCTCAAAGGCAGCTGTCAGATTCACAGCAGGTTGACAAGGAAGACAAGGACTGGTCAGAGAGGTATCTGACAGCCCTGGTGCAACGGGGATGCCAAGGAAATGCAGGGCCAGGCAAAACTGCAACCACCACCTTCTGCTCCCAGCGAGGCAGGGATCCGAGGGGAGGGTCCCTGGTCTCATCCAGCATCCCAGCCTGTGTCAGCAGCAGCGGGGCCAGGACCAGGGAAGTGATCAACCCCTGTTTTCAAACAGTGACAGCGTTTTAGAAGCTCCTGTACTCAAACACCCAGTAAAGAGGTATCCGCATGAGCACGTAGGTGTTTCAGAATGCAAGATGCATGTTCTTCCAGGTACAGAAATGAACACCAAGGACACAACTAAGGGGAGAAACTATTTCAGGCAAAGTACTGAAAAATAACTCCAGTGGAGCTACATATCCCAGACCAAGATGTCAGAGAAAACATTCCTGGCTGGGTTTGGGGGTTTTCAGAGGGTTTGGGGTTTTTGATTTCTTTTTAAAAGGATAACTAGTCAGAAAGATTAAGAGTAACAGGCTAACAGGGTAAGGAAATAACAACCAAAGACTTTATTTTTCTCAATGCTAGAACTGTATTTTTCAACTTTGGGGGGAATTGGGGTCTTCAGGGGGAAGTTGTTTTCTGGTTTTAATACAAACACCCAGAAAGCTGGAAGAGTCCCTTCCCTTCATGTTCCTGCATTGTAGAATTATGCAGTTTCCATAGCTGTGGCCCACACACGGATCCCATTATTACAGCAGGTTTTCAGGAGCTGGAATTCAAGTTTTCAGGGGCTTTTTCATTTGAAGTTACAGAACATTCAAGACGAGTGAAAGAAGGTTGCAGATAATCAACGCAGCCAGCACAGAGGGTGGGAGGACTGATTGAAAGCACAGCTCTCCAGTAAAGAACACACACAAAGTGGTCTGCCCAAGGCTTAACAGTAGATCAGCACCTTTGCATATGCACTGTACTTACCTAAAGCAAGAAAAAAGGGCTGCTACTATTGAACACTCACAGGCATGGAAAGACTAACTTAGTGCCTAAAAAACATAGCCTTTTATTGCTCTCAACGGGATTAGTGCAAGGCACTCAAAGCTGCTGGACAGCAGCTGCTCAAATCTTGTTCTCTACAGAAACCTGCCCCAATAAACAAGACTGAATCTATTTTTAACAAGAATACCTTCGTCTCATAACGATATTAAGGATGGAGAAGAACTCTGCTGCCGTTAGAGCTTGCTCCCAAAGTGAAGCACAACATCCCAGAACAAACAGGCACGAGGTTTGCCAAGCACAAACCAGGCCAGGTTGGACAGAGGGGCTTGGAGCAACCTGCTCTAGTGGAAAGTGTTCCTGCCCGTGGCAGGGGTTGGAACTGGAGGAGCTTTAAGGTCCCTCCCAGCCCAGATCTTCATAATTCACAGTTCCATGATGCTATGATTTACAAGCACATGGCTTCAAGCATTTGCAGGCAGAGCTACAGAGAATCTGAAATCAGTTCTCCAGCAAGACACGAGTTTGGGATGAAAGAAGCAATAAAGCACTGAGGACAGCATGCTCAGTGTGCTAGACAAACTTCCAATAAGTTTACCCCCACAGGCACAGGGATAACTCCTTTAAAGTAGTCCTGTTGTTTCATCAAGTCTTACATGTCTTACCAGGGACACAGATTACAACGTTCCCAACGAGCACACTGCTGGGAGGCACGACATGCTGCCAAGTGGGATTCTGCTGGCTTTGGGGTTCTTTTGGAAGTCAAAAAGCTTTCCAAACCATAGGTCATAAAGGAATATTGTATCAAGAACTATCTAGATTAAGTTAGTTGGTAAAGAATGGAGCAGGCAATAAGGGCAATATAACAGGGCAATAAAAATTAGCAAGGAGATAAAACCAAACCTTATTATTTCTATCTTTAATTATTTTTAAGCCAAGAAGACACAGAACCTACATTAGGGTCTTAAACAGGAATTTAGGGACAACAGAAATATAGACAATGAATCAGGAAAGGGCAAAAAGCAGGGAGGCTGAGACTGGATATGAGGAAATACTTCTTCACTGAAAGGGTGATCGCGTATTGGAAGTGGTGGAATTGCCATTCCTGGAAGTGTTCAAAAAGCAAGTAGATGAGGCTCTTAGTGACGTGGTTTAGTGGTGGCCTCGGCAGTGCGGGGTTAAAGGTTGAACTTGATGATCTTAAAGGTCTTTTCCAACCCAGTTGATTCTAGATTTCTATGGAAAGAGTTATTATAGAGCTGTATATTATGCGTTCATCTGAACAGATCTTTCTTACTATGTCTCATGGTAGCATCACGCATATTAGATCAGTTTCCTCCTCCCCACCCTGGGGCAGATACACCAGCAGAAACAGAGAGAAATCCTATCCCCAGCTTCTCCTCTGCCCCCTTCAATGCAGGTTTCCAGCTGGAAAAGAGACAGAGGGTGAATTAAGACAGCAAAAAAGATGACACGTGAGGTGGGGAAGAACCACAGGCAGAAAAACCAGCAGCAGAAAACACACACATAGCCCAGGACACAGAAACCAAGAGATGACTGACGAAAGCTAGATTACGAAGGGCGGAAAGGGGGCAGTGGGGGAACAAGAGTGCAGACAGGAGAGTTCCAGTGCACACCACGAGGCCTTCTTCTCCTAATTGCTTCTGTCATGTAGCTGTCAGAGCGCGACTCTCAGGCAGTGGAGCTGGTGTAAAAGGAAAACCCCCAACGCCTGTTCTCTGCAAGAACATGATCAAACAGGAGACCCAGTTGGCTTGACAGAGCACAACACACATGCAGCCCCCACATTCTGTCTGCTGCGACTTCCAAGCACCACCATTACTCCCATCAGCAAAGCGAGCGAGTCAAACAGTGTGTTTCTAAAGCAGTAGCACTGGGATACATGATTAATAGATTCTTATATCACTGAAATACCTCAGCGTGGCATCATTAAGATCCTATCAGCCCTGAATTGCAATTTAAGACACTATTTTTTGCCTTCATCTGCTGCTCTACTTAATCAGTTTAATGCACAGTAAAAACCTAATTTGACAAAACTGAAAGCATTATTTCTCTCTGCCTCTGGCATGAAAGAGATTAAGACCACCAGAAACACTAACAGAAAGACTTAAGATTCATGACATGCGAGGTGGCAGATAAACATTAGGTGTGCTTTATAAACTCAACACTCCGTAGACTCAATAGTGTGTTGAAGAGCTGTGGGGTTTGGTTAACACTGCGACTGCCTCCCCAGCAGCCAACCCAAGTTGCGCCTCCTACACAAGCCACGACTGTGATATTTAAAGTCAAATCTCATCAAATATTCTTTCATACAATGCTGACAACCTCCACAGACACAAGGGAGAAAGAACAAGGAGAGCAAAGACAACTCTCAGTTTGATTCCGGGTAAAGCCAGGTTGGATAAGCACTGGTTGGAACAGAATGCGTTTGAGGTTCAGGTCCTCGCTGTCTAAAACAAAGGTAAGAAGCAGCTTAAACCCTACCCAAAATGTATCAAGGTTTGATTTAAACTAATAAGATTATCCACACAATATCCAAGATGCTGACAGGAAGCTGCTGTGTAAGAATGTTTGGAGGTCCATAGAGAATGGTGTGAAGCCAGAAGCTAACACACATTACAGGAGACATGTCTACTAGTCAGCCCAAACAGTCTCGGGGTGAGACTGGAGCTGGTGCTCCAAGAAGCATCTCCTGTCATCCCAGGGCTGAGGCTGTGGAATGACAGCACTATCTGTATGTGGAATGAACGCTTCTGCCTTCAGGGCTGTCAAACCCATCTTCTTCACAAATAACAAACCAGCCAATTTAAAGGGCAGCAGCAGGAAAGGAATCCCGAGGGAGTGCTGCTCACAGACATGCTCAGGACTTTCTTAGCTAAAACCAAGAAGTTCCTTAGTAACTCAGACTTACCTCATGATAACTATTTAATTACTACAGAGTGTTAAAGCGCTAATAAAAGCCGTTCAGTGGAAAAGGACCTGGAGGTGCTGAACATCGGCTGCTGAACGTGTGCCCAGGCAGTCAAGAAGCCACCAGCATCCTGGCCTTTATCAGCACCAGTGTGGCAGCAGGGCCAGGGCAGGGATCATCCCCCTGCACTGGGCACTGGTGAGGCTGCACCTCAAATCCTGGGTTCAGTTTTGGGCCTCTCACTACAAGAGAGACATTGAGGTGCTGGATGGGGCCAGAGAAGGACAATGGAGCTGGTGCAGGGCAAGGTTGGACAGAGCCTTGGGTGACATGGTCTAGTGTGAGGTGTCCCTGCCCGTGGCAGGGGGTTGGAACTGGATGATCTTAAGGTCCTTTCCAACCTGTGATTTATGGATTACCTACAGCTGAACTGACAGTTGTTTCACACACTTTCAACCTCAGTAACTTGAAGATGGTGAAGGTTTTGTAATTACACCATGATGTAGTTTTCAATGTATTAAGTATGAAGTGTCAGGCACCCCCAGCACACTGTTACATACAATATGATGTAATACTATCTTTTATCTCCCATAATATGCACAATACATACACAATGCTTGCTGAAAATGAAAATTAGTCAATACATTGAAACAGAGTTCATGCAGATCCCCTTTTCCCCTCTCCAAATTGCTGGTGAATGCATCCTAAAACTCACCTCAAAAGAGCTCAAGCTTGAAGCATGAATAAGAAAATGGCCTGAGGTGCAAATTAAAAGCCTTATGCAAATTCCCAATATTAAATGTTAAAGGAATTCTGGCACAAACTTATCCAGCTACTGCACAAGGGTGCTGGTATCTCAAGGACTTCTGACCCCATACATCTTTGCTGATGTGCAGCAAGAGATCACATTAAGGCACTAGAGTGTGTGCATGTTCCAGTGGCAGCTCTGGTACAGTTCAGATTTACTTTGTCATTCTGCAACCTAAGCATTTGTGACAGTACAAAGGAATTTCGGGCTGCTTATGCTAACACCATGTCATGGAATTGGACTTGAAATAATTCCTACTTTGTATTTGTCTGCTGCAGCCCCACAGAAGAAGAAATGTCCCCAAGTTCTTAATAACAGGATACTGAAAGCACAGAGCAAACCAGAGGAAGATTCTTTTCAGCCTAAATAACAGGATGTTACTGCTGCTACCACATGAACACCATTTCAGGTGATTTATCTCCTCTACCCCAGTTCCCGACTCACAGAGCAGTGACAAAAGTCACAAGACCAGAAGGAAACCTTTGGAGCGTGGCTCTACTTCTGTAGCTAAGCAAATCCATAGGAATCCCCCAGAAGGATGTGGGGTAAAGTGGGCAACTCTGACCTCCAGGAAAGCACAGCAGTAACTTTTCATGTCACAGGAGCAGGTCTGGCTGCATTAGGTCTGTCCGTGGACTAAAGCATCCCCCAGTAACCCAGCAAGGCTGGTGAATCTGGGAATGGTTCGGGTTGGAAGCGACCTTAAAGCTCCTCCAGCTCCAACCCCTGCCACGGGCAGGGACACCTTCCACTAGAGCAGGTTGCTCCAAGCCCCTGTGTCCAACCTGGCCTTGAACACTGCCAGGGATGGGGCAGCCACAGCTTCTCTGGGCACCCTGTGCCAGCGCCTCAGCACCCTCACAGGGAAGAGCTTCTGCCCAAGAGCTCATCTCAATCTCCTCTCTTTGAGTTTAAAACCACTGCCCCTGGCCCATCACTACAAGCCCTGGCAAAAAGTCTCTTCCTGCCTTTCTTTTCAGCCCCCAGCTGTAAGACAGGGACAGGGAGCAGAACGAAGCCCTCGTAATCCAGAACAGAGACCTGCTACACTGCTGAGACACACAAGTGTACAAAGGTAGATGGGATCCACACAAGGATGCTGAGGGAGCTGGTGGAAGCACTCACCAAGCCATGTCCCATCACTTACCAGCACTCCTGGTGAACCAGGGAGGTCCCAGTGACTGGAGGTTAGCAAAGGTGAGGAAGAAGGATATATGGAGCCTGACCTCAGCGCCAGGGAAGCTGATGGAGCTGATCATCTTGAGTGCCACCCTGTGGCAATTAGAGGCCAACCAACACCCTTGGTTGGGTACGTTATTCAAATGAAAGACAACAGTTTGTAACATTAAGAACTAAATTAACACCCATCCTAATGCTTTCAAGTAGCATAAAAAAATCACGAATAACTCATATGGCCTCATACAACAGCCACAAATATTTATGTTTAGGGACAAAATCCTCCCATTCAAGAAACATGGCTAAATACTGACATTTGTGACCAAAATCTCCAAAGAAACTGAGGTGTGACTTTGGGGTTTTGGGGAAACTGAATGCCATGAGACAGTGTGAATGGCGAGTATGGAACTGCCAAATCTCTTACATGCAAACAAGATGACTTTCACATTAGAAAACTTGGCAGCAGCAGCTTATTCCTTATTGTCTTCTATTCTTATTTCCCTTCATATTTACAAGCATGTCAAAGAGCTACTTGAACAGCACGCGTAGCAAGTCTCAAGATCATTAAATTGGTTAAATGTGAACCACACACGTAAAACATGCAGTGATTTGGAATTCAGAACTGCTTTCAGAACCCCTGTGTTCAAGATCATGTACAAGATCAGTCCACCACAACTCACAAGTGTCTTGAAGCTTCATAAATCAGTATTTCATTTGCAGTCAAGTGTAGGAGTTCAAAATGTAACTGCAGTTATGGGCAAAGTGCATAGATTATAAACCACAAAGTGAAATAAATACCAACAGCCTCAGTAATTATATACAATGACTATTTTAATGTAGTTCTTTTTAATCTCTCTTGCTTTAAAGACTGGGAACAACCAACCCATTTAAGATACAAATGTCACATATGGTCCATGACTCACGATCCAAAAAGTGGATTTTTCCACATATTTCCCTTTCTACCACAGGGAACACAATAGGCTTGGAGAGGTCTCCTTGTCCTGCGTCTTCCCTCCTTCTAACTTCTACATTCTTCAGACATTTGAGACATAGTGGACAAATCAAGACATGCCCTTGCTTCAAACTGAGGCAATTTGAACCATGCAAGAGAACAGTGAGGTAAGAAACACAAAGGTACCAGGATTTCCTCAACAGGCCATGTATGAACTCAGACAGTCATCACACCATCAGTTACACAGAAAACATGGATGCTGCAGAGATGAAAACCAATATTAACTGAAATGTGACATTGTGCAGAACCATCTGCATTTAGGAGAACTAATAATAATAATAGTTCTATCATCCCCAAAGGCAACAAGTATTTTGTTCAGTTTTTATAATCTTCTGTGATTATAACTGACCATGGAACCACAGAGTGGTTTGGGTTGGAAGGGACCTTAAAGCTCATCCAGTTCCAACCCCTGCCACGGGCAGGGACACCTTCCACTAGAGCAGGTTGCTCCAAGCCCCTGTGTCCAACCTGGCCTTGAACACTGCCAGGGATGGGGCAGCCACAGCTGCTCTGGGCACCCTGTGCCAGCGCCTCAGCACCCTCACAGGGAAGAGCTTCTGCCCAAGAGCTCATCTCAATCTCCCCTCTGGCAGGTTAAAGTCATTCCCCTTGGCCTACACCAACTTGGTCTTATAAAAAGTCCACCTCCAGCTTTCTTGTAGGCCCCTTTAGGGACTTAAAGGCTGCTTTAAGGTCTCCCCTTCTTTTATTAGAGCAAAACCTGTACCCAACTCACCCAAGCGACACAGATATCTTTCCTGACTAAAATATTCCACAGTTCAGATCCAAATTTAGGGATTAAATATTTTCTTTAAAAATATAAACCAGGTGAGGACTTTGAATGAAGGGATTACTTAGTCTTGTACTTTGAAACAGATGAGCCTTCTGATTGAAGGCAACTCTCCCTCCCCTCCTTAGTACTCACACTTTGCCCTCCAAGAGTTAGTGGATGCAGAACTTGCCTTAGAAAAGCATCAGATGCTAAAGGAAGAATTAACTCTGTAGTGGTGCATTTCAGCTACTTCTCAAAGCTGTGATGCTCTCCTGACTACAGCCTCCACGGATTTTCTTTGCATGAGGATACCTTCAAGTGGAAGTTTTAGTTAGAAAAGCTAAACTTGCATTTTCTGACCCATATTACTCACACTGCCTTTATAGTTATCACAGTGCTGCATTCTGTGCAGGTTTCCTGCTGCCATCACTATGGATACAGAGACTATCAGTGTACTAAGCAACATAATTCACTCTTTTCCTTATGTCATTTTTCTTCCTTTCCAGGGGCAAAGCTGCATTTCTCACCAAAAGTCAAGTGTCTGTTACCAAAAGCAACATCAAAAACATTAATTCCTTGTGTTAGTATCAGCATTCAGTAGTTTTCATGTCAGTTCAAGTCTGGATTTAATGCAGAGCTCTAACTCTGGATCTTTTCCTTCAAAAAGCAGAAGTAACTAGTGGAAGTTTCACACCACATACAGATGTCCACACACACATCCTTCCAGGTAGCTTTGGTTTGGCTTCTCTTCAAGCCTTATGAACAGGAAAGCTCTGAACTGAAGCCCACATTTCACCACCATCACTAGATATCCTGTTCATCAACTGCTTCCATCCATTTAAGATCTCCTGGAGAAAGTGGGCCTCAAATTAAACATTAAAACCCAAAACATCCCACCCCAAGAAGCTGTCGAAGTTCACCGTTTAACCATCACCTTCATTTAGGGTCAGATCTGTTTAGGCTTTAGCACAGGGACAGAAGCACAAGGATTAGGCTGGTTACAAATACATCCTGTGCTCAGGAATCTTTAAGGTATCCAGGAAGGATCAATACACAGCTCCTGGCACCATGCAAAAAGGAGGTGGAAGTTCACACCCTGTTTGCTGCTTTGTTTTTGTAAAGCAAACATTGTTATGCAGAGGGTAAGTTATTCACCATCATAAATAGACTCCAGCTCAAATTTAGATGTAAAGTGATTTGTAGGAGTCAGCATATATTAAGGGCAGAGGAGTACAACCTGAATTGTTCTGCTTAAAATACAAGATGGATCAGACTCCCAGGAATATTACAGCTAACAAAGCAACAGGAAAAGACTTCCAGAAACAGGAGGAAATTAAAATATACTATTATCCTATTAAAAACCCACCGTTCCTTTTGGATATTACTCTTGTAGAGAGCATCTAGAATAAAGGAAGAGGCTGAAAGGAAGAATTCCATCATTACAGCTGCCCCAATTCCTTTGGGCCTCCCATCCCAAAAGATCAGCTGGGTAGACTGATCCTCAAAGAGGGTAATGACAACACAGCCACCTGCTTACAATGCATACAAAAATAACCTGGAATGCCTGACTTGGAGCCCTGTTGACAACCATGACTTTGTAAGTGCCTTTTATCTTTCCCACATTCTAAATACTATTTTACTAAAATAAGAAATGACCTTTTACTTTCACGGGAATCTTCATTAGGCAAATTAAAGACTGCACCTTCCATAACACAGCTGAGAGCTGGGCTACAACATACACTCTATGTGTTGCTAAAGGCCAGGATTTCAGTAGTACCTGCAGCAGCTATTCCTAACTTATGTTGTGCCATCAGGCTCCCTCCTGCTACAGGGTATTATATCTCAGTTAATGCATTCATTTATGCAGATTTATGCAACTCAAGGTCCCAAAGAAGTAAGAGAATAAGCAAGCCAAGTTATCTACAAGCATCTACACATAATGTAGGTATTAATTCTTGGGGGGCAAAGTGTGAGTACTAAGGTGTGGTGGGGAAGTTGGGCTGACTTGAAAGGATTTATACTGGCTGTTCACATATAAATACATTTATATCTAACAATACATACACATATAACTTTATAAATGTGTAATATAAAAATGAAAGTTCTATAAATTATATAAGTTATTTTCACGCATTACATATGTAGTAGTACATATAAATACATGAGAAGAAAAGATGTCACAGCAAAGGCTTCTAACACTCTATCACATGGTTTTCCACCAGCTTCCCCTAGGTCAGAATAACCAACCCTGCAGACACAACGTGAGATTCCCAGCAAGACACCACCACCACAGAAAATCCAGGTTTATTGAATCAAAACTGAACAAGAACCATTTAAGCTACTGAGAGAACAGGAAAAATAAATGAAAACCTATTTCTGTGGGGACTTGTGCATGAGGAACACCAAACGTAAGGAGACAAGCAATCATTTACTGTGTACAATGCTAATAAGGGTTAAACTAGAACATCAGGTCCTGTTTTGAGCACAGCACAGTATTTATAAGCCCTGAATTTCCTGAGGAGTGAAATTCCTGCACCTCAGGCCCTGCTTATTAAAACACATCTCAGGAAGCACACTCGAGCCTGCTTCTCCTCAGAGGAAGCTCCCCATGAATGTCTGCCAGGAAATAAGTCACATCTTTTACACACAAACCAACCTCAGCAGCCCCTGGGTGGTCACTTGTGCTCCCACTGCCTATCAAACTGGACAATATTCTTCCTCTTTCACAGTGTTTAAATACTCATCAGCACATCTGTATCCACTAATATGCCTTTTCTTATAAGGATACTCATTACAACCTGGTCTACAAACCACGACTCGAGATGCTACACCAGTAAAAACACTATCACGAAGGATAACAGGAACCTAACAGGTGAAAATGGACCTTTTCAAGCGTTGCAAAGGTTATGGTCTGGTTGCAAGGTTGGTCTCTTTGATGATCTCAGAAACTTCTCTTCAAGTTTTCTCTTTATGAGCAGGAAGATAACACACTTGCCAAGGTGCAAGGCTGATGTGGACTTTATTTACGAGGAGTCTGAAATAGGGACATGCTGGAAAGTTCAAGTCTACCACCTAGCAGTGAGAAGCACATTATCATTGATTATTGTGTATAAAAACCATCTTGGTGAACAATTCAGAACATCCTGCTGCTTTTAGACACTTTCCTAGGCCTGTGTTATCAAGTCTTGTGTATTTCCTGCAGCAAGTAACAGGCAGCAGAGATCTTAATCCACTAACTAAAGTACAGGATGATTATACATGACCAGTGAAGAAGTGTTCTCACAGAACTAGAGCCACAGTAAAAGCTTCACTGCAAATACAGCCCTGCACTCCCAAAAGCTCTGGGTCTATTTTTAGAGAAGTGATAAACACACAAGTGGGATGGAACAGAACATCCACAGTGAGACACAGTTAGTTCCACTTTTCAGACCAATAAAATGGGTTGCATCCACCTTCATTATGACTATAAATAAGAGCCTACCACCATAACAGCTAAAGAAACATGCCCAGGCATGCCTGACTTCACATATGGGATGTACTGATGTGAACAGATCTGAACAGGTATGTGTCTGCAGGGCTGGGGTGAAGGAAAAGATGAGCTGCCCCAAGACAAGAAGAATGGATGTGAAAAGGTCTCAATGCTTCCAAGCTGGAACAATGCTGCAGCGTAAAAGCTGATGCTCTGACAATGGGGAAAAGCTTCATGGACATTTAACCAAGTCAATGAGTCAGAAATCAGCAAGTTAAACCGCCTGGAAAGTAGCAGCAGCATCACAAGGCTGCTCCTGGCATCAGCAGAATGTGCTAGTACAGATCCATCCAAGGCATATTACAAAGGAGCACTATTTACAGGGTCAAACTTTGTCTTCTGCTTTCTAATTCCCTATTCATATTTACCAGAAGGGCTGGAAACCAAAACAAATAACTTGTTTGGGTATACAGAAGACTCTTGGCACCTCCAGATGGAAGACCAAAACCCGCCTTCATTCTACCTCTGTAACAGATTCCAACATAATCCAGGCAGGCTGAGGTTTCATTACACTCCACTGAAGGATGAGACAATATCACAAGCACCAGAATTTACTTCCCCAGCCCACTTAGTTCCTTGTAAAAGAGAACAGTTGCTCTGGGGACTGGCTGAGGAGCAACAGCTTTGCTGAGCAAAGGCCAGGCCAGAGTTCAGGAAAGCGTTAGCACCACATGGCACAGTTTGTGTTCATTCAGCACACTGAAGCTTAGTGCTTTTAAAGCCTGGCAATCCTGCCAGCACAGATGGAGCACCGAGCCCTTTGCAGCAAGAGCCCAGCAGAGAGGAGAGGAGCATGTTCTGCATGGACCACAGGTGAACTCACACACTTGTGAGCCCAACCTGCTGGGAAGGAGTTGAACTTTACCATAAACTTAGTGGAAAAGCAAATCTTTTCTCCAATAGCCCAGAAGTCCAGAATAATAAACCAGATAAAGCCCAGCAAAATTCCCCCTTCAGAAGCCAGGAGGAGCTGTAAGCACAGAGGTGTCACTGCCAAGAAGCAATACACATTCATCATCCTGACACTTAAGAGTGGTTTTCTGTATAGTTTTAAGTGCAAACTGAAATCTTTTGAGACAGGTTTTGTACCAAGAAAGGAAAATGTATCAAAACAAGATTAAACACACAACATCCAAAATATACAGAAAGCATGAATCATTAAAATTCCATCAGGGAACTGTTTCTTACTGCAAGAGATGAAAAGGAACATTAATTTATGGATCTGTCATCCTGTTTTAAGAGTGCTATGCTGGATACGAAGTTGCTCATCAAATACTAGCTCAATTTCAACTGAAATAAAGGCATGAAGTTGGAAAGCAGCTGATGTCCCTGCAATCAGGAGAACATCTTTAGGAAGCTGCTCTGGAGGCGGAAGTGTTGGCACCACCTACTGCCAACGGCTGGTTGATAGCTCTGAAACCACTTCATAAGTACCCACACAATTACATGTGCTTTTACCTACAGAAGCCCTGCACCAACTCAGTGCATAAAGACTGGCCTGAGGAGTAAGTCAGAGGAGTAAGAATTTGAAAGCTAAAGAGACTGTTGCTCATACTCCCTCCCTATGGATGCATCTTCTGCATTCACTAATAAAGAATTACAGAATTGTTTAGGTTGGAAAAGACTTTTAAGATCATCGAGCCCAACTGTTAATCCAGCCCTGCCAAATCGACCACTAAACCATGTCCTTCAGTGCCACATCTACACATCTTTTAAATACCTCCAGGGATGGTGACTCCAGCACTGCCCTGGGCAGCCTGTTCCAATGCCTGAGCACCCTCTGGGCAAGGAATCGTTCCTCAGTTCCAGCTAAACCTCCCCTGGAAACAGCTTGAGGCTGATTCCTCTTGTCCTATTGCTTATTACTTGGGAGCAGAGACTGACCCCACCTTGCTCCCTCCTCCTGTCAGGCAGTTGTAGGGAGCGATAAGGTCCCCCCTGAGCCTTCTCTTCTCCACACTAAACCCCCCAGGTCCCTCAGCCCTTCCCCATCACACTTGTGCTCCAGGCCCTGCACCAGCTCCGTTGCCCTTCTCTGGCCCCATCCAGCACCTCAATGTCTCTCTTGCAGTGAGGGGCCCAGAACTGAACCCAGGATTTGAGGTGCAGCCTCACCAGTGCCCAGCGCAGGGGGATAATCACTGCCCTGGCCCTGCTGCCGATACACATGGATCCAGTCTGCCAAGATCCCTCTGCAGAGCCTTCCTACCCTCAAGCAGATCAACACTCCCACCCAACTTGGTGTCATGAGGATGCACTTGATCCCCTCATCCAGATCACTGATTAGAACTAGCCCAATACTGAGCCCTGTACACATTAGAATGAGCCCAATACTGAGCCCTGTAGAACACCACTTGTGACCAGGTAATGAGTAAATAACTACCATTAGGAAGAAGACTTTATGAGATGAAGCAGTCAAGTGTCATCTGCACACCCATGGTTTCTGGATGATGTTGGCAGAGTCATTTAGTCACATTTTCCACAGTCACCATGCTTTCCTCTTTCATGTACATTTACCTGCAGGGTTAAACACAAAACTGCCAAATATTTTCAGGTCTATTCCAATCACTGGGAGATCTGCTCCGAGTGCAAATATTCAGTGTTACAACAACAAAAAAAGGCACGTCTGAGCAGGGACCTAAAACTGAAACCTCTGATCCTAAATTCTGTGACTCCATCCAGTACAAACACTAAGAACAGCAGAAGATGAACAGGCAAAGCCAGCACTACCGAGGCAAACTGAACAGGAGACATCCATCCTGCCAGAGAAGGTGCAGTGAACAGAAAGTGAACTTCTGGTACTAAACAAGGTGGTGGTTCTGTGGAACAAAGTAAGTGATCATGTAATGAAGAGACTATCATGATACAGATAAGAGCTTACGCATTCACAATACGAACACAAGACTTCCAGTAACAGTTTAGGAAGCAGGTGGGTAAGCAAGAGATTCAGCACATTGTTCTGTCATTTGGAACTATCATTCCAGTATTTGCATATGCAATAGGAAATTCAAGGAATAAGTGTCACTAATCTCTTCCTTCCACCAAATCCCCAGCTAGAAAACACACACACACTTCAGTGTAAACCTGACAAATGAGAAGTACTCACAATTTACATTTAAGATCTTCTGCTGTTTCTTACTTGTCATTATTAGTCCCCAGCCTGGATGTTCATAAGGCTGGGTTTCTATTAAGTCTTATCTGGGAAGGTACTGCAAGATATTTACCTAACAAACTAATACATACTTAGTTGTCATGGTTTTACCAGGATATGACTCACTTCAGCCTGTTCCAAACCATGTATCCCAAAGAACAAATTGCTTCAGTTCACACCACATACAAGTGTGCTTTTTCAGCCACGACATCACAACAGTCAGAGCTGTTCCTTTGAAAAGGTCAAACAAAATGAAAGGAAGTGTAAAAAACACCCTGAACTCAGAGGTCTGATTTCCAGACCTTTATATACGATAAACTAGAGAAGGGCCTGAAGACTTGGAGCACTGTGTGCAATTCTGGTGTCCTCAGCATCAGAAGGACATGGAGCTGTTAGAGCAAGTCCAGAGGAGGCCACAAGGATGATCAGGGGCTGGAGCAGCTCCTGTATGGAGACAGGGTGAGAAAGTTGGGGCTGGTCAGCCTCGCGAAGAGAAGCTGCATGGAGACCTCAGAGCAGCTTCCAGCATCTGAAGGGGGCTACAAGGATGCTGGGGAGGGACTCTTAGTTAGGGACTGGAGCGATAGGACAAGGGGTGATGGGTTCAAACTGAAACAGGGGAAGTTCAGGTTGGACATAAGGAAGAAATTCTTTACTGTGAGGGTGCTGAGGCACTGGCATAGGTTGCCCAAAGAAGTTGTGAATGCTCCATCCCTGGCGGTGTTCAAGGCAAGACTGCACAGAGCCTTGGGTGACATGGTCTAGTGTGAGGTGTCCCTGCCATGGCAGGGGGTTGGAACTAGATGATCTTATGGACCTTTCCAACACAAACCATTCTACTATTCTATAAATAAGGAGAGGCCTGGTTTGTGTCCTTCTCCTGTTTTCCGTTTCCCAAACCATTAGTTTACCATGTTCAGAGAACACCTTTTAAATTACTGGGTTTCCATCTTACTCACAATTCAGAATTTACTTGATATGAAAGGCAAAACATTTTAGTCTGAACTGCTAAAAATCGGTGCTTTTAATTCACTGAGGTACTTTGTTTAATTTTCCATTTCAAGTGACAACACTGAAGACTGCTATTTTTTAAACTACACCACTGATTCCTCAGAGTGTTGAAAGTAGATGGAATTTCTTAGGAAAAAAGAAATACTACAAAGAAACAACATCCCATTCCAGAAAAGGGAAAGGAGAAATGAGAAAGGAGAAGCAATTAGTCACCATAAACTTGAAATGTGAAGTTCATGAAAGGCTGATTAACACCCAGACCATTCCTGAAGTTCTTAAGCAAAAAAGCTACTGAAGAATAAAGACATCTACCCCTGCAAATACAGTCAGGAGACGTCAAGTGACCCTCTGCCATTTCCTTATGGAGAGAATATGGATTGATCCCGAAGAGGCAATACTCTGAAGCTGAACTGCAAGATAACAGCCTGAAGTCTCACTAGTGGCCTTTTCCACACGAAACACTTGTTCCCAAGTGCATTCCTGTCCAGGCAAGGAGAACACTGACTTAACCTAAAACATAGGTTAAGTGATAACAAAGGTGATAAAGTTCTACATCTAGATGCAAAAGCACTCTTGAAATAGCAGGAGATGAATATTATTACCTATCAAAGCTTAAGCAGCAGTAACACAATACACACTCCCAAATCACCAACAACAAGGAAGGCTGTAGGGAA
>NW_009913256.1:39603-41606 GCF_000696875.1 Nestor notabilis
AGAGGTGTGGGGGGGAAAAGATCCAGCAAGATATTTAGCCACACAAATATACGAATATTCCAAACATCCATATATGTCAGCAGCAATAAAAGCTGAAGTCAGAAATACCAAGTATATTGAGGCAGAAAACTGAAGTTCGCAAATAGAACTATTCACCCTGGAGGAAGAGGGGGTCACAGTGAATCAAAGAGAACAGAAAGAGATTCCTGTAATACAAAGAATACTTGTGCTTACCCAACTTCTCTACTCCTGCTAATAGCTGAGCTACTTAAGATAAGGCAAAGTGTCTACAGCAAAGATTTTGCTTAAGACAAATCTTTATGCACTGCAGCAAAGCAGAACATGAGACTAGAGAATCGCTGACATCTCACTCCAGTGCCCACACATCAGCCTGCTCAGACAATTTCCAGCCAAGTAATTCTGGCAGGTGAGAAAACACCTTAAAAATTCCCCCCATGCACAGCAAGTTCCTTGCTGCACAGGTCTACCCATGTCTGCACCCCTCTGGCTTAATAGAAGTGTCATGAACCACAGAATCCCAGCCTGGTTTGGGTTGGAAGGGACCTTAAAGCTCATCCAGTCCCAACCCCCTGCCACAGGCAGGGGTTTCTTCCACTAAAGCAGGTTGCTCCAAGCCCCTGTGTCCAACCTGGCCTTGAACACTGCCAGGGATGGGGCAGCCACAGCTTCTCTGGGCACCCTGTGCCAGCGCCTCAGCACCCTCACAGGGAAGAACTTCTGCCTAATGTCTAATCTCAACCTCCTCTCTGTCAGTTTAAAGCCATTCCCCCTTATCCTATCCCTACTTATGAAAAGTCCCCGTAAGTGAATGGGCCAGTCAGAGCCAGACCAGTTTTAGGAGGCTCAAGGAAAAAGACAAAAGAAATTGTTTCAACACCCACTGTTTAAAAATGAGGATTCTCAACAGTAATTACAAGGGAAGAACAAGCAAAACATCTCAACTTGAGCCATTCAACCCAGAGTAAAACCCTGTGTGAAAGTGAAATCTTAGTTCATCCACATACCTTAAGTAGACTTCCCAGCTCTCAGCAGCAGGTGCTCAACACAGGGTGAAACATGAAATCTGAAATAAAACATTTACACTTGATTAGGGCATTTTCCTGACCCAATGTCAAAGTAGTCAAATATCCAATAGACTTAAAAGCAAACAACTGATATTCTCAGCATGAAGACAAGATAACCTCCCAAAGCAATGAGCTGCAGCACATAACCTTCTTTACAAGTGAAGACGATTTAGCTGGAAGTCCTTAGGGCAAAAAAACCAACAAAACCAGATGAGTAGAACAAAAACCCACAAAAGAAGTTCACAGAAGTAAAAACCAGGGGCTTACTTTGCACTCAAAGCAGATACCCCACAAATCCCGCAAGTCCTGTCACAGTAAACTAACAATTCCAGAGGCTAGCTGGGTTTGGGATTTTGAAGAAGGAGGAGGGTTAAAGAAGGATTCTGAAGTGGACCTTTAATATAGTTCACATACATTTAATGGCAAGAACAATACAGCAAGTACTGAAAACCCTGATGCATGATTCAAAACACGAGCAGCATCCAGAGCTAGAATTAGAAAGTGCCTCCCTGGAGGAAAACAAAAGGCATGTGGGAGGAACTAGTGAAAAGCATTTATTTCCTCAGGGTATGTGCATCAGAGGACAGCCAAGCTGGTTTTTAGCTGAAGTAACAAATACATACAGATGTAGCTCAACACACACAACACACTGCCCAGAAAGAGCTGGGGGGTATTTCTTAAAAGGAAATGATCAAACTTAAAGAACTCCAGAGCCAAGTCATCTACAGTGATAGTGTGACTACCTCACTGGCTAGACTTGCTTTTGCCTCTCTAACAAATACATACCACAGGGACAAAGGCAATACCAGCAGAAAGCCCAAGCTTATGTGTTAAGCACTTAGAAATCAAAGTCTAAGAATAGTTTCTGAACCTTTATTCACCTCAGCTACTTCAGTTCCCCCTCCCCCCCCCCCCCCC
>NW_009913256.1:41637-54507 GCF_000696875.1 Nestor notabilis
GATTTCCAGAAGGGAATGTGATGAGATAAAGTACACAGGAAAGTTCAAATAAACTGTAGAGATCTCTTTAAAGTGTTCATCTAAGCTATAACACACTGAAAAACATTTGTACATGACAGGCACAGAAAGGAGCTACAGACACTCACCTGAAGCACACATCCACACCGCAGGGAAAACTATCACTGGGAACTTGAACTGCTTTTGTGGTGCCAGTCAAGAGGACTGGCACTGCCTTGGAATACTGATGTTAAAGTTAACATGGGATCTGTGGAGTCAGCCAACTGTCCCATTACCTCCACCACAGTGAGTGGCCAACAGCTCTCCCCAGAAAGCACCAACAATGAACACAATGGGAATGATACCAGGAAAAGTCATTTAGGAAAGGTCCTCAGCAAGTCTGCTGATGACACAGAGGTTTGTGGTGTGGTCAACATCCTGGAGGGGAGCAAAGTCATCCAGAGGGACCTGGACCAGCTTGAGGAGTAAGCCAGTGTGAACCTCATCAAGTTCAACAAGGCCAAGTACAAGGTCCTGGCAGTATTCAAGGCCAGGCTGGATGGAGCTTGGAACAACCTGCTCTAGTGAAAGGTGTCCCTGCCCATAGGAGGAGGTTGGAACTGGATGAGCTTTAAGGTCCCTTCAACCCAAACCATTCTATTAAAATGGAAATCACTGATGAGACAGTTTCTCAGCTTTAGAAACATGAGCAGTTACTGGTTCAATTAAAGATGTTTTCTGATACAGCAAAAGCTGCCTTTAATTTCCAAGGCTGATAGTAATGACCTTTTCCTACTATGGGAAGTTACGCCAATAGCACCTTAAAGCATTTGTTAATTGCTTGTGTGGTACCATGGGGCTTACACCCAACACTCAAAATGAACCAAATACTAGGAAAAAAAATCTTATCCAAATGCTTAGGCATCAATAATGCAAACACTTAAAGCATGTTACATTTTCCACACAAGTTATCCTGCTGAGTTTCAACAGAACTACCCATGTGTGTAAACTCAGTGTACAAACACACAGGACTGTGACGGGATGTTGGATGGCAACCCCAGGGTACTGATAAAGGGCCTCTCTTTCGGTCATTAGCTACTAAGATTAATGCACTCAGAGGTGATCTGAGCACAGCATCGTCCCAGCTCCCTTACACTGACAGCCATTTCCAAGCCTAACTTCCCAAGATTCATCCTCACAGGTTACTCACTGATCCACTTCATTCATCAACTACTGAGCAAGCAGTGACAAGGACTCTCCTACACTCAACTCTGACCATTTTTAACTCTTCTCAAAGCATCAATTAGCCTCATTCTAATAGGGATAAATCCTGAAAGCTCCTCAAGTCATCAGAAGGATCCTGAGCATAAAGAGTGGTTTGGGTTAAGCGGAGTATTGTGCTTTTATTTTCTTGTTTTGCAGAAAAAAAAACACTCTTTTACATACTAGTTTCTTTAAAATAAATATATACACACACATATATGCACCCTGGAAAAAACACACCCAACAGCTTTCCATAGCTTTTGAAATCTCTCTACCTTTCTCCACAAGGAAAAGGTTTTCAGTAAACTGACAATGTTTAATGTTAAGTTTAACACATTTTTGGTAGTGAAAAACTGTTCTTTTTTGACTTTTTCCAACTGTCTGCAAGTCACCCATCTGGTCCATTTTTATTTCCTTAGCTTTTGTTACTCACTTTTATCACTCTTATTTTCCTCTTAAGAGTGATGCATAACCCTGCTTGGGTTTACATTATAAGACAGAGCATTTTCCTTGTAGATCTAAACCTGCACAGAGGATGTCTGAAACTTTAAGTCTCCCAGTATGATTCCATACCCTGTCCAGTCCGACTTCCTCACCCACCGTACCACTGAAGACGTAAGCCAACTACTAGTATCCAAGAATAATACTATTACAGTACCTTTAAGCATGGAGCTCATTCCTCAGCGTCACTGGTTTCAGCTACCTCTAAAAAACCTCTTTATGTTCTTCAAGAACATTTGTCCTCTCTGCTATTTTCTCATTGCTCCATTCATCTATTCTTCACAAATTCCCCTCCTAAGCCTCTCCCAGACCCTCTGCTCCATTTCAATACAGCAATGCATCATCCCAAGCCTTACAAAGCTAAAGATGGTCCACTAAAGATCAACATCACTTGCTTCACTTCCCTCTCCTCCCTCTGATCCACAGCAGCAAAGCAAATAATTCGGTGCAATGCAACATTTTACCCTTATGAAGCTTTTAAGGTGATCAGATCTGGTCTCTAACGATGCCCCTTTGGAACCATAGTAAGTCATAGGAAAGCTCCACAAAGGACCAGAGTAGACAGGAAAGACTTCCAAGAGCTCTGCCAGTGCAGGGAAGGATCAGCGATTTCTGGGCACAAAGTAATACTGTCTTTATCAGAGATGAGATAACTTAGTTAGAATTCTATCTGCCATGTTATTGCTCCTGCTACTTGTACATACAGGGTTTTAGATACTCTCCCACCTCTTGTGTTAACGGTGCTCCTCACGCTGAGCAAGGAGGGTGACTGACCTGCCTTGTAGCACACTCAGCAGTAGCACCAAGAAGAAACCCATAGAGAAGAATACACAGCCCTGAGAGCAACTGACCCACGGCCTTCAGGAAAAGCCCCACAACAGCCAAGTTACCAACTCCAAGGGACTATTTGAAGGGATGCAATGCTGTGAAGATTTAGTAGTTTTGAAACCATTGGTGTTTTGGGGTAATTGATGTACAAGCACTGACTTCATCTTAAGTTGTCTAGTGGCTTGGACACCAGAAGAACACAGTCCAGAAAGCAGAATTTGAAGAGACTCACTAGACATAACACAGAACCTAAGCACATTACCACAGAACATACCCACACGGCCAACACCAGCTGTACAGAAACTTTTCACCACACTGCTATGACCTAAGTGGGGAAAAAAGGGCAAACCTCACTAAGATCTCAATTCCATATCCTATTAAACACACCAAAAACTAAAGGAGTCCACACTTACCACCACCTCCTATTCACGAAAGCCACTGCACAAGATCAGCTATAAAGACAAAGATTTAACAACACAGAACACAAGTTCAACATAACCAAACTGCTGTAACATACTCAAATACTATTGTATTTCAAGTGACAGCTGCACATTAAGTACTCACTTTATATGTACATGGGCACACAGTTCCCCCCTCCCCATTTCATTTGGACTGTGTTTCAAATCCTTTTCAAGCCTCACTCCTTTCATCTTGCCTTTCCAACACCAATCGTGACTCAGAAGCCCACAAGGTCTTGCTTTATTTTACTACTTCTATCAACTTCAGGAGTAAGGTATTAAAGCAAGTGTGGTTTGTGCACATTTATTTTCACAACTTGCTGCAGTTCCCAGTTCCATAATTCCAGTCTATGATCTCCTATTTGCTGTAATAGGACCAATGTTCCCACTTCCACCTGGGAATACTGTAGTTCAGGATTTATTTCAACAGCACAAAAGACAAAACTTCAGTGCAAATCCCATTTATCTCCAAAAGGCCATACAGATAAATACATTAAACTCCAGAATCTGTTTCCTAGCAGGGGAAACTCCTGTGTTTCTGATTATAAACAGTTTAAAGGTTTTGTTTGCCTTTAAGAGAAGAAAAAGCTGACTCAGATGTAAAATGAAGCCAATGATACACACTCTGCCTTTAAGAATTCCCTCTCCTCTTTTGATGAAAGGAGAACAAGGCACAGAAGTAGCTGTTGAAAGAACTGAACCAGCGTGAGACGAGCAGAACTGCTGTCACACAAAGGAACTCTCACCCTTCTACTAAGGCTGAAGAAAGAGGGGCTTGTAGCACATGACACAACTAAACTTTCACTTCATTTAAAGCTCCATCTGGGGATTCAACATCTATGTATGCTGCACAACATCTTCTAAAGGTGCCTACACTAAAGAAAACCACGTGGTGGTTTAAGAACTTCCTATAGGTAATAAATCTTCATAAATATGGGAATTAAATCCGAAGTACTAAAGCTAGATTTAGTACTGAAGGGGGGTTGGAACTAAATGATCTTCAGGTCCTTTCCAACCCAAACAACTCTACGATTTCTTACAAAGATTAAATATTGACATGAACTCTAGGCAGAAGGTAGAATAGGAATGCATTTGGTGTCGTATCCTGCTCCTTCTGACTCCATCCTTCAACTAGGTTTTACAGGAGCTTTTTAGTCTTTGTATTTCCATTCACAACCTGAGAAATACAACTAACAAACTCAATCTAATATTCCAGAAGAAGACAGAGTCAGAATATTCCCACAAGAGAAGCACATGCCACATACGTTTTATCCCCCCCCATTTCTCTTCTAAAATTCCATCTTTAAACAGTGCCATCAAAATACACAGGCAAAATGAAAGGAATGTTATTCACTTCTGAAAATGGACTGATTTTTCCTGACAACCACAGATATTGAATATGTTCAAACCAATTTATACACACTAAGGTATGCAACAGCAATGCTATCTATCCCCTCCTTGGAGGCGATTCCCCCACTAATGGATGAAATCTCACAATGTAAGTCAGTGCTAAACAAGAAATCCACATAAAGCTGGAATTATCACATTATCCTGACAATGAAGATTTCCTGTCCAGCCTGACCAGGTGCTTTTACAACTGATTAAACAGAGTTTAATACAAATGACACAAGGCTTCCCCTTGCCTCCATAGGGTTAGGAGATTTTAAATGACTTTTAGTTCCCCAGACCACAGCAAGCAGCTTTCAGAAGTTTCTACATATACAATACACACATAGATGTACACTTAGCTTCACCTTTTAGCTTGAAGGCTCCCTGAGAACTCAAATGTAGCACTGAAGTGTTAATTCCAGCAGCTTCTGCCTCTCAATTTCAACACAGTGTTTAAGCAGCTGTCAGATCTATGAGTTTACTCTTTCTTTTCAACATCTCAAAGGCAGGGTGTGCCATTACACCGCCTTCCAGCAGAGGCTGTACTGAGCACAGCCACGCACACCATTCCATACACATTGTCACTGAAGATTACTTAATTCTCTTTCCCAATCTCAGGAGTGGCTTACTCCTTCCATGACAAAACATTCTGACTTGCTTTAAAACAGATTGATTGAGTTACAGTTACGAGGAAGCTACTGGTGCAACACCAAAATACAAACTGTTGTATCAGAGTGAAACACAGACAAAAATACAGGTTCACCAGAAGTTCCTATTACTTTGAAAGCAAAGCTCAGTTTATTAATATATAATGAAATACAGTCACTAATGAAAGGGTAGTACCAAAAGGAATAAGAAAAGTTAAGTTCCTTGCACAGGAAGTTAATGCATATGCATCTTGCATGTTTTCTTCCATTAAATTTGTAGGGGTATATATTGTTTTGAATCATAACCTGTTTTTCAAGCCACATCCAGGTAACATCTGATTCCAAACAAGAGCATGACCCTTTCATTTACAGGAAAGAGCATCTCTCCATGACCTTTACAGCCGTAACAGGGAACAGCATTCCAAAGACAATACAGGCTGCTTTGCCTGCTACAGATTTACATCAAAGCTGCACAGTCCCAGGCAATAGCTAAGATGCTAACAGAGAGGAATTGCTTACATGAGCTCAGATAAAACTACCAGTTCCTGGAGTTAACTTAAGACTACAAGGAGATAAGAAGTTAACATTATCATGTGTTCAATTCTTGGGCATCATATTGTTAGGTACCTTCTGCTAATGACAGCATCCAAGAGAGGAAAATCCTTTCTCCATGTACAGTGCCCAAAACTGAACACAGCATCCTAACTAAATCCTACCAGTACTGAACTCAACAGAACAGTTAAACCAAGTATTTACCCCCTTGCTACAGCACAGTTCTGCAGCAGCAGAACAAAGTTAATCACAAACTGAGCACCAATGAATCAATCACCTGCACATCCCAGCTTACTCAGCTCTTGTAGAACTTGAGAAGCATGTTCTGAGCAGATATTTGAACACCACAATTCAAAATGCACTAAACACAATAGGAAGAGAGGCTGTAGGGTTGAGAGGCACCAAAACTAGTACAGAAAGCAGACAGCTTTGTGATTTATACAAACTCCAGTGAAAATGAAAAGACTTAATAAACCAACTGGCATCTAGAAGCATCTATTTCAGTGCTCAAGCCTAAAATAGAATATGAGCCCTGATAAGAACTCAGAATTCCTTCTTTAGCCATTAATTAACAGCATTCCCATAATGGTACTGTTACCACCAGTCAGAACAGAAACTGCCACTCGTAACATTTGTGAAGAGCTTCACTGCAAGCAAGAGCCACTTCCATGTCAGCAGCATGTACAGGTCTCCTGGGTGAAGGCTGCTGATGGAAAACAAGTTCAAAACAACACCGAATTCAAGTCTTCAATGCAATTCAAACTGCAATTTAAGAGATTAAAACCCTCCAACTTGGGGATTGGGATGTGCATCTTTATATACTTACTTCTCAACCAGCTTTTTTTCCCTACTCATAAAACTGAGTGCATTTATTTAGTACATGCAAATGTAGTTCTCACTCAGGCATCATGAAAGGTTAATGAATACACTGAGAAAGGTGAATTAATTGCAAGAGCCATGCAAAGGCTCATCCCAAGCAGTTAAGATGGCACCTTAAATGAAGAACTTTGATCCTACATCATTGTTTCTGCTTTTCCTCGTGAGGGGTACTTCAAATCTCCCTACAGAAAGCACTTCAGGATGAACCTCGAGTAAAGCACTGTCCTTATTTTAAAGGGGAATAAACAACAGCACAGCAGTTAAATTACTTCAACCATCAAAAGGAAAAGAAGCAGCCAGAGAAGAGGCAGAAACACAGTTCTTGACTTCCTATACTGCAGTTGTGTCAGGGTTTCCCATCTCTTCCCACCACTGGTTAACAAGAACAGTGGTATCAGACATGAGAGGTCCAAGGCACTGGCAAAAATCCAAGACCACCTCCATCAAGTTCTGGAACTTGCTGGGGAAAGGGTGAAGAAAGGGAGATGAAGACTAACACAGAATTAAAGTATTAACTGTTTACAGAGAGTTAGTTCAAATAAGTGAGCAATGCAGTTATCTGTTACATGTTCCTTTTGTGTGCTACTGCCTGAACTGTAAAAATCAGTTATGAAGAAGCATCTCTGCCTTTAAACAGCTTCTGCTACAGAAGAGCATCAGTAAAGAAGCAAAGGAGATAAAGGACGAGACTGCTAAAGCCTGAGGTATAAGCAGGCATAAAAAAAACCGCACAAGAGCATTCAGCCACTAGCAAAAGGAATTTCTGCTTGAAGAAAAGAGTATTAGGAATAGCAGAGGAAAAAACCTGGTAAACAGCTTGGGGAATTAACCAAAAATGAAAAGTGTGCTCTTCTAAACACTGCCTTTATTTGTCTCCTTTCTATATTAACCTTTACTTGGAAAAGGTGGGCAATAAAAATTCCAGTATTCTAAACCAGAACACAATTTTTCCCCCTCAAAGGAAAGATTACAGCTGCCTAGTCCAGAAAGGGAAATCGGGAACAGATACCTATATGAAAACAAGAAAACTCCACCAGATTTTATGCTTTCATGGTACCTTTCATAGAAAAGAAACATTTAAAGATTGCCTAAAATCAGTAAGAGGAAGTTCTCTTTCAAAGATCACAGAATTTCTGGATCTCAATGCTACAGAGTATTACTGAGGACAAACTTGCCTCACTGTTCACACTGAACATACAACCTGCTACAGACAGGATGAAACGGGTATTGACTGATCTAAATCCCCACTGGGTCTTACTCAGACACTGGTACCTTCAGTAGCAGAAAAAAGCAATGCTAGGAAATGCAGTATCAAATGCTGATGGACTGGAGACTACCTGGCTATTGCACATCCCATGGATTGCATCAATAAATACTCTTGGCAGCATTGAGAAAGGCCTGGGGAAAAAGAGCCAGGTATCAGGTTAAAGAGGTGCCTTCAGACCTGTAAAACATCATCATTTAGCTCAACCTGTGAGTCTGCTGAACTAATTTCTCTTATTCCCTTGAACCAAGTTATTTGCTATCCCAGCAGCAAGGAAACAGGAAAGAGCACAGCTCCTTCTTCCCATATTAAAATAATAATTAAAAAAAAAAAAAAAAAATCAGCTGCTGCTTCAAATCCTTCCCAGGAACTTCAATGGGACTAAAGGAAAAATTGTCTCTGCTTTCCAAAGATACTTCCCAGCCCAGATGGTCCGTTCCCTCTCCCCTCCCCCAAACCCAAATAAAACAAAAGCAGGAATTGCACATTTTCATGTGGGTAAACAATGAGAACCCCACGCCTGGCAGCAGGAAGCAGGCGCAGTTCACAGGCACTGTAGCCCTCTGACCTCTTTCTTACTGTCCCCAACACTGTGAATGGCTTCAGCTCTATCCCTACATCTGAAAAGGGAACAGAAATGCCTCTTTTAAGGACTCTTGACATATACACTGTTTAAATGCTTCTAAATTTATTGTTCATCAACGTCTCTACAACAATAGGAGCAGGAAAGAAGATGTAATCTCCTACTACAGTCTCCAGGACAACTGATGCACATGTTTGGTTACACACATTTGCTTCAAAAGGAAGGCAATTAGTTCAGGGTCTTAAAATGAGTTAAATTACAGCTCCATGGGCAGAGAAAGGGTCAAGATTAATCTTGTGGATTAAGCTCTAAACTGACCTATATTACACTCTATGAAGTTGGAAGCCTGCAGCAAAATGAAACCAAGTTGAGTGCTTCTCAGTTCCCCTTCCCAGTGGGAGAGAAAGCACTCTGGTGCACTGGGAAGCTAACAAAAACCACCAAAGCTTTCTACATGTCCTTTCTGCACTGAACATGATTAAAAAGGGCAGAGGACCAGCACAGAGTGTGCAAAAAAGTCTTCAAGTCACAGGGAACGAAAGAAATCCAGTACAGGAGAGTGTAACCAGTTCAGCCATGGGCTGCTGCAGATTTGAAGACAGTTTAGCTCTACCCACAGTCAACACTGATGCAAGGGAATTACCAGACATTCTCTACCAAAGCCTGGTGCCACCAGCTTTTGTTATTTACCTCTTCCATGCTGATTTCTACTTGACAGCAGTTGCATTCAAACCTTGTAAACCCGATTTCAGAAGCTATTCTCCAATTCCTTCTTCATCTACAACCCACTACCACCAGTGATGTGCTCCTCCAGATTTCAAGTACTGTCAGAGCCAGGGAGCATTTGGTTTCTGTGGTTCTGCCATCTCTGAAACTCTTTCCTATACACAATTCCCTGTGTCAACTCCCTCCAACAACACATCCTCTGATGTAGCTTTCAGAACATCCCCATGCAAGTTTTAGTAGTTTACACCTTTCGGCACAAGACACAACTGTCTCGTGTGTGTGCTTTAACAGAAGAAATCAGACCAAGCCACATCTGAAGTTTTTTGTGGTTTTGGTTCTTTGATGAGTTTTATTTGGGACGTTGGGGTTTTTCTTAAATCATTTTCTGTTCACGAAGACCTAACACTCAAAAGTTCCCCCAACTGCAAGACTCACATCCCACTGCCAGGAACACTAACTGCTGAGCAAGCAGCAAACTCCCACCTTCAGAAGCTCACACGGTACAAAGAACATGAAGTTGCAAAGGAACAAGATAGGGAAAGTACAGATTTAAGGCCGAAACACAAAACCTGCAGGTTTTTAAGCATTCAGTCCTCAAACAGCCACTTTCCTCAACAGTTCATCTGATCAGCCACCAACCACTGCCTGAATATGGAGAGCTGGACATGAAAAATGAGAGCTTTTAGAGAGATCTGCTTGATCATCTCCACAGAAGTTCTTCCTCTCCTACCCCAAGGAGACTACTTAAAAGCAGATATCTGTCTGTATATCCCGTTTTCCATTTCATTCCCCACTCCTTCAACTTCCTGCCTTTCTAACAGGCACAATAAAACACATTCATTGAATGCTGTGGTAAAACACACTGGGCTTCTGAGGTCCCTAAGTGGCAGTCACATAAAAACCAAGAGACCCACTTGAACTTGCTAACAATTCACAAACTCCAATCTTGCATTCATCTGCATTAAGTTCTAGGGGTTCTTCAAACACTTCAAAATAAAACAGCTTTTAAGCACACAGCAACTATCCTGTAGAAGTTACCATTCAGAGAGACAACAATCACTGTTGTTCAGGTGCTAAATAAGTACATCAAAATAAAGATGTTTTAGAGTGTTCCTAAATCATTTCTGCTGTTGTTCCACACAAGAGATCAAAGTAATACAGTAAGGATTTGCTTGGTGCAGTCTGTAACATCCTGACCTCTAATTCAAACCTTTTCAAACTAAGTCAGTATGTCCATGTTTTCATGTTACTCAGCAACGGCACTTGAAACTTTAGCGTTACATTAACAGGAGATGAGAGGAAATCCAGATTCAGCCTGGAAACCACATCTGATGGAGCTAAATCAGTGTCACATTTGACATTTCATTGACAGCTGTCTGAAACGAGGACCCAAATGTACATAAACCCCATGTTTTCACTGCTGGCATCCCAGAATGGCAGCTGTAACACAAAGAAAAAGAGCTGGAGCACAAATTCTACCATAAGAATGTCCTTTTTACATACTCTCTACCAAGATATTGAAATTCATCCAGAACACGAGTATAGAGGCACCTTCTGCAATAATGTACATCAAATGTAAAGCTACAAATGTTCAATCTAAGACAAAAAGACTAAAAACATTCGAGCTTTGAATAAACACATTTTACAGCAAAATTACAGCCTATAGGTATCGATATTCCCCAAATTATGACTATTGTTTAAACACCAGTGCAGGCAGCTGGCACAAACCTGCAGGTGAATAGACATGTATATTTAAGAACATCCGGCAACACCGCCTCAAAACTGCACTTTCAGAACATAAGTCCCCTGTCATAGGGAAAAAGACTTTTCCACAAGTCCTGAGAGGTATAACAGGAATGGGAATAACAGAATAGCCTGTATTGTTACTGTGAGCGTTACATCATATGCAAGTACTGCTACGTGTGGACACGGCTACCAGGGGAAGAAAACACACGTTTTGTTCTGCAAATGGCAAGAAATTACTTCTTATTTCTTGAGTTTCTCTTACTGAGAACAACCACATTTATAGATGCATTAAAAAAATCAGAAGACAACCTCCTAAACCATGAAAACCACCTGGTTTGCTACTTCATCTCCAAAAAGCACTCCTGCTTTTCTCCCCTCCAAGCAGCCCCTCAAGTATCTATTAGCCTGCGGGAGGAATTTACAAACCCAGATTCCCCCATTCAACTATTAGTCATCCTGTGGTAAACCATTATAATCCAAAAAAAGCCCTTTCAACAGCACATAACATACTTCAAAGCAAAGTTACATCACTAGGTATGTAGAAGTTGAAAGCATTTTTAAAGCTATTGCAGCAGAATTATGTGTTCAAGATAAACTGAATATTCTAAGAATACTTACTTTTGGATTATTAAGCACTCCAATACACTACTAGTTGATTGCCACACACAGGGTACTTTCACTAATAACTACGGCCAAGGACAAATAAAGCTTAGAGATTTTGACAAGTATGGACTATGCCATCTGCCTTTCATGTGGACATTTCAGCTTTCCCACCAAATAAAAAGTTGACCAACACAAATATCAATCCATGTTCTACAAAAAAATAGATTTGAGACATAATAGCACAAAAGACAAATTAATTCCACAACTGTTTCTCTTATGAATAGCCTGAAATTACAGTCCTGTGAGAGAAAACCATAGAACGGTTGTGTCCCAGCAACTAGTGTCCCTTCCCTCTCTTGGGTGTTCTGTTAACAGTATCCCAGACTTTAGGTTCATTAAATGTATTCCATTGGCTCCAACCTCCACATTCCCTACAGAACCTCAGCCATAACGAAAGCCAAAGGCTGTGGCACCCATCCACAAACCACACCATACAGGCAAAGGTGTTCCAACAAAGATAGGAGGTAGGGTAACAGCCTGATTCCAGTGGTAACAAAGAAGGAGCTGGGTGGAGAAAGGAAGTGGTGGAATTTTGGACGTGGACAACATCAGTAAGATAACAAACTGTTCCAAATAACTATGGAACAGTTAATATTTTCTGACCCCAATCCAGTTCCGTTCTTGACCTTACACAGGTTTAACAGAAGCAGAAATGATAAAGGCAGATTAGCTCTGAGGAATGTGGGGCTTTTCTAGTTAACACGGTGGGGGGAAGAAAACATTAAACAACCAAGAGTCTGACTGTTTTAAGGGACACTGCAATACCACTCCACTTTTAAGCTACCCTTTCCATTAAATACTTCAGTACGAATCCCCAAGTGTCCCTCCTTTCGAGTGAACTTTTCATTCAACCCATTTACTACAGCACTGCTATTATCCTACTCAAAGTGCCAAAACCTGAGCTGCAGGCTGACGCTGCAGAGTGCCAGGGCCTACAGGATACACTTGAATAAGAGTGACTGCGAGTCAGCTAACACAGAAACAATATAGAGAACAGTCTTCCAGCCAGGAAAAAAAAAAAAAACCAGAAAGGGAAATCAAAGAGAAAGACTATCCCTTGTTCCAAAAAAGCATCATCTGAGTAAAGGAGGTTTGGAAAGAGAATGGATGTGAAAACTGGCAATATACAGCATATGCTTCAAAATTAGTCCCAGGGATTTAAGGGGAAAGATACACTCTGCTCCAGCTGCAGAGTGTTACAGCCCTCACCATACCCCAAAATCGGGTTTACAACCGGAAAGGAAAATATATGGCGTTTCTTCAAGCAGCGCAAAGGCTCCTCTGTGTAACCCAACCTCTGTGGCACCAGCCGGGCCGACCAAAACCCACGCTGGGAACACTTGCTCTGGGCTTAAACCGTGTCTGTGAGCCCAG